>NC_143131.1:76529064-76649064 GCF_059928025.1 Delphinapterus leucas | reverse complement strand
GAGGATCGTGCCCGCCGAGCATCAGTCCAAATTCAAAACAGGTCTCCTTCACCCCCATTCTCTACCCTCTTTCCGCACTGGCGGGAAAATGCTGCGGAGCCTCCAGCCGGGGGGCGGAGGACCGGGGGCGGAGGGTCCACAGGTTTGGCACCCGAGCCGCCGTCGCCGCCCCCCCTTCCACCCCCCACCCCCCACTCCGGTGCCAAGCCGGAGCCGCGGTGGAGTCGGCTTCCGAGTCCGGCCGGGCTGGCCCTGCCGCCAGCGCCTTGCCAGGCTGCAGCCAGGCCCTGGCGAGCAAGGCTCCTGCCGCCCACCTGCGGACGCCGTTTGTAACGGGATCCCCTAATGTAACGCGATCGATGGCTGCCTGTTTGATGTGGGTGATAGTGTCAGCGAATTAAAAGGGACACCAAGCCACTCTCCCCAGCGGAGAACCCGCGGCGGCGGCGGCGGCAGCAGCGAGAGGGCACCGGATCCGCAGCCCCGCAGCCCCGCCAGACTTCTCGCGCAGCAGCAAGAGGGCTGGGGGTGGGGAGGGGTCACCGCCCCAGGGGTGAGGACGGAGCGAGTGTGTGTGAAAGGAAGAGCCTCAATTTAAACCGACGAGAAAGCTTTCCTCGGCGCTGGGCAGGGGCGCGCGTTTGCGTCAGAGGGCGCATAGGGCGGGCGCGCGGGGCGGGGGAGCCGACGCCGGGGGCCGCGCCCTAGGGCTGGGTGGGCGCGGGAAGGAGCCAGCCCAGCGTCGTCGGCCTCGGTTCGGCCTTGCAAGCTAGGGGCAAGGCGTGGCAGGAGGACTAGATGAGGCTCCCCGAGAGCGGTGGGGCCCGCTCACCCGCGCTGTGGGCTCTTTCTGCCGACCCCTACCCTGAGCTTCCAAACTCGCAAGAGGCCCCTGGGATCTGGCGTGACCCTGGGTATGGGAAGAAGCGGAGACCTCGAGTGGCCTCAGGCGAAGCTGCCTGCTTCTCTGGAAGGAAGGGAGGGAGGGAGGGGCGCAGCCCCTGGCTTTAGCCCCGGAAAGGGAGGGGTGGCTGTTGGTTGTGGTGCCCGGAGCAGTGGAAACCCTCGGCTTTTCAAAGCAGGGGAACAGATCGCGCTTCTGCCGGGCATATGCGCCAACTTGCTGTCGTGAGAGGGGCAAGAAGAAACTGAGGCTTTTCGAGGAGGGGCGCTTTCCCCTTCCAGCCCAAGCATCACTCTAGGCTCAGTTTCTCTTCTGGACCCTGTGTTCCCCCATCGCATTTGCACACCCGCAGAGCGCCTCCATTTGGGCTCAAAGCCCCACCCCCAGCAAACGGCTTCCGTGGAGGGACTGAGGGTCACCTCAGGTCCTGAGGGAGCCGAGGCTTTCTCTCCACGAGGCTGTCGTTCGTTACGTGTTCAACTTAGCACACTACCGGCAGCGCCCCACACGCAACCCCGGAGACAATGATATCTATTGTGGTTGGGGAGGGCACCTAATAGAAAGTGGTCATATTTTGAGGGAGCACGTAGGTCCTCAAACTGTGCAAATCCACACACGGATCCAGGAACGCTCAGCTGCAGAAGCAGAAAAGCAGATGGAATTTCCATCTTTCTTCCACTCATCCTCTCTTCTCCAGATCTTTCTCCCTCCCTTCTCCACCAAGCCCTTGCTTCCGGGGACCTCTAACTGGGACTCTTGGACCCAAACCCACAGTGGCCCTTGTCTCAGCACAGTCCTTGAGACTGCCAGCGTGGTGGCCATGTATATTCGGCCCTCTCCAAGGTCTCTCTCTCCTGGCGAGGCTGGTGTAGAGACAGGACACCTGGCTGGTTTCCTCACCAGGGCCTGGACTCTCAGGCCTCACTTCTAAAGTCTTCCTCTGTCCTGGTCCCCATAGGCCAGTTCAATGCACGCAAAGTCTCCAGTGTGGTTCCCCAAGAGACATGAGAAGGTACCCCTCCGACTGGGGAGAGGAATCAGGCTTACAATACCTCTTGCAGATTGCTAGCATCACAGCTCAGCCTTAATCACTTTTTAAAAGCCTTCCAGACAACACTTGCTCTCTTCTAGCGGGACAGACAATAAACAGTTGTGACCTGGTGGGAGAAGGAGAGAAGCAGAGGTCTGTGGCTGTATATACAGCATGACTTGCATTCCAGGCCCCAGAGTCCGGATCCATGCAGCCTTTCTAGCTGATTAACAACCCCCTCACCACTATCTCTCCTTCCACTAAGGCTGGAATCATTCTTCACTAATTCTATGACCTCTCTGATATTGGTATTTTGCTCTCCCCAAACTCAGCGGGTCATTTGTTTTGGCTTTTTGGTAAATCACACTGAAAAAAAAGGTGGCCTTGTAAAAATGTTTTCTAAATTTAGTTCAAGAGCCGTGAGACCCTACAAATGACCAGATATGTGTAGAAAATTCTCTCCTGTATCTCTTCCCTATCCCCTAAATTGTTAAAAATGGTATTATTCTGTTTTGAGAGACCACAGAACAGAAATAACCCTGTTTTATCAAGCCCATCTGGAGAGATGAACATGCTTGCGATCGCTGGGAGAAAGGTCAGCTCTTCTGCTCATACTGCAGACCTTTCCCAAAGAGCTTATTTTAAAGGTGCCGAATCAATTAGTCTCCCTTGGTATGAGGTTAAGGCTGTGAAAAACGAAATTGAAGAAGATGTATTTAAAATGGTCTTGCATAGATCTTTTGAAGAAAAGGGTGAAGAGAGGCACAGTAATGCCTGCTTAATGTTTTGTGATTATTTAAAAACAAAACCCCAAACAAACAAACAAACAAACACCCTATGTCAGAAACCACCCCTTCTTGCAAGACTGAACTCAGTCTCTATTGTAGCTGCCCAGCTGTAAAAAGTTCTGCCTTTGTCAACATGAAGACAAGGGTGGAAAGGCCAAGTTGGGAGTCAGGCTTCTGCTGGACGGTCTGCTCTCAGCCTGCCTATGTCGTTGAACCACGGATCCAGCAGGCTTCTATACTCACTATAACTCAGGTATGGCCTGGGCATTTCTTCTTTGTCACCTTTGGCTCAAAATGCCCAGAGATAAGTGCTTTACCTTAAAAAGCAGTTTAGTTTTCTATCACAAGCTGGCCAGTTAAAGCAGGTGTTTTGGAAAAGAGGGATAAGGGAAGCATTTCCCCTTTTTGCTTGGGCACCCAGTTAGAGGGCCCAGGAGCAGCCACGGGAAAATGGCAGGAGAGCAAGTGCTGACCTTTGGATGCCAATCAAGCCTTTTGTAGGAGGAAAAGTGACAACGATTCCTAGCACACCAGTAAAGCCAAATATTTACTTTCTGTAAAAATCAAGCCTTAGCTATCTAAATGTATTTATGCAAAAATTAAGAACACAAAAATTAAGACTTTTGTGTTACAAAATGTATTTCTTTATTTTAAATCTACAACTTGAGTGAAGAATAATTGCATGGCTCTTCTTCCTAGGGAAAATGACTTGGGTTTGGAAGAAAAGTTCATGTTTTGAAATGAGTTTGAAACTTGTTAAAGTACCCTGGCAATACAATTAACTATACTCTATACTTTCTCTTAATAGTCACCTGTCAGAGCACCTATTTCTTTTACTACAGGATTAGCCCATCAGAAGCAGATCTGAGTTGGACATTCACTGATTAAAAACTGCTGGAATATGTTTAAGTCTTCAATGCCACTTTCTTCACTGCCTATAAAGTAAACTAGTGGAAAATTATTGGCTCACAAAGCCAGCAGATCTGTTGGTAACTATGGTCATGCTACAATCCTATTTTACCTGTCAGAAGTTTAATGTAAATAAAAACCTAACATTTCCCTCTAAACTGTCAGTGGAAAGATATGTTTATTGCAGTGTCCTCCATCAGTAGGGGAGAGGGGCTTTAGGTAAAGTTTAAATGAAAAAGAATGAGCATAGCACACCGCTGATACAAACCACATGGAGCAGTGAATAATTATGCCCTCTGTTTTGCTACGTATATTTTATTTACCCACTTCAGAGGTGGATAATAAACCTAGCCTATCTGTGGGAGGAGTTAATAAAGTATTCCAAATGTGTGATCTAACAAAACTCGGTGATAGTTCTGTGTTTTATTGTTAACCATTTGCATGAAATCTTCTGAAGCTGAAAAGAAAAAGGAAAGGGCTTTTGTGTTAGTTGATCCTTGGCTATTCTAGGGCTCAGGTTGGTGTGAAAGGGACGAGGAGGTCACTTGAAATCTCCTTTTATCTACTCTTATTTTCTCTCTGGATCAGCAACTTTGAATAGACATCATCTAATCGCCCTTAATGGAAAGAAACTATGGGAGCAATGAAAATGCCTTTACTCCAGAAGTGAATACATGTATGTGGACAGCTAGCTGAGCTTGCATAGGACTATATCTCTGCACACATGTGCTTAGAGATTTTTCAGGGTGTATGGATGTTTATGTAAATGTGTCCTATACATTCTGGGTTGGGGGTTTGATTGGATGGGTCATTTTGCCCTTACACATAAGTATGCACACACACTCACATTAGGATTCTCTACCAAGTCCAGGTGATACTTTCAGGTGACTCTTTTTTCAGCTTTTTCTTGCCCTCACTCTCTGGGATGTCATATTTAAGTCCTGAAAAAAAGCAAATAATTCAGAACACGATGAACAGCCTTTTAGTGAAGACATCTTATTTCTTTTCCATTTTCAGTTGGAAGCCACATTGACAGGAGGATTTCTCTTTAGAGGGTAGAGATTGTATGACAGGTGGGAGGTGATGGGGTAAGATGAGACCATTACTTTCAATTTCTCCCCAATATTTTCTCTTTTTGGTTTTTCTTGGCATTAAATTGGTTAAAACACAGTAAATAAGTGGAAAACAAGAGCCTGACATTAGGCAGTTTTAAAAGTTTTGTTTTGTTTTGTTTTGTTTCTGCTATAGATACATATCTCCAAATGGTTGAAGCTGAGAAATTGATTATAATTTGTTTTGAAATGAGAATTGTTTTAGTAAGTCTCACATGCTGACTACAATATCATTTAAACTGTTTTCCTTAGCCATTGTTACATATACTTCATGAAGGAGAAACAGCCCTCAGGTTGTTAGGTATGAATGGCTATCCAGAAAAGGACATTTGATTCTAGGACTGAAGGCACTGGGCTTCACTTCCTAAGAAGCCTCTTCTCACCCCCACCCCCAGTCCCATGTTCTTCTGAGTGAAATTCGCATTGCTCCCAGAGCCTGGGACACTTCATTGTAAATTCCTGTAAGGGAATACTCGGTTACCAGGGCTACAAGTTCCCGTCTAAACCCGCCAGCCTCCCTGCCCCCTGCTCCAGGTCGCAGAGACCCTTGGCTGTCAAGGGCTGGGACCTTGGGCCCCCTCCCCTCCTACTCCCAGCCTACCGGAGATCGCAGTTCCAAAGTTCGAAGTTGGGTGGGAGCGGATTAATCCCTCTTTAACTCCTCTTCTTCCCGCCCTCAATTCTGAACCCCAACGGATCCGTTTCCCGGGGTTTCCTGGTGAATAGGAGTGTAGGAGCTGCCCTGTCCAATAAAGATTAAATTAAGTAGAAGAATCCCAGCCGCTGGATATTTGGAAGCTCCGGTGGGGCGTCAAACCGACGTTTAACACATTTTTTCCAGTCACTGTGTACAAATTTTGGACCTGTTGGGCTTAACTTTAGAAAGGAAAGAAGAAAAAAGATAAGGAAAGAAGGAAGGGAAAAAGAAAAGTGAAAAGAAAAAGCGAAGAAAGAAATTCACAGAAAACCCCCAGTTTCAGGGGGACTTTGCACTCAGAGAGGCTGAAGGCAGAAGCAGGGCTTCCTGACCTTTCTAGTCTTTTCTTTCCCCAACCACTCCTAGAATTGGAGAATCCCTCTCCCAGCTGAGGGCTTGGAATTTTGCTGTTTTGGCGAGTCTGAGTCTACTTTTATCCCTTAGGGATAGTTTGGTGGCCCAGGGTCACAACTGGGTGTGCAGCAGGAAAGATGCACTCAGAACCCAGTCGCCTCCTCTGTGCTTAATTTTTTTTTTTAACACTAAGCTTTTGGTAGCGCAAACTGAGAACTGAGCAGTTTCTTTCAGTGACTGCCCAGCAGGAGAAACAATGGCTTTCTCTGTCGGCAGCGCTTAGCTCTCTGGACACTGACCTTGAAGCTGAGGCCGGGCCAGGCGCTCCCTCCCCTGGGAATCATCCCGGCCCCAAAACATCGGCGTCTCCCTCCCACCTGCTCCTGTAGTCCCAGGGCGCAGTCTGGCGGGGGCAAAAGGCAAGTCCCTTCGTGGCAATGGTTCGTCCGTGCAAATACAACACTGAATAAATTAACCTCAAACCAGCTAGTTGGGGTGTAGTAGTTTAGCAGGACTAATTGCAGACAATGGAGCTGAAATGCCTTTTCCAATTAGCTGCTGGTTGGAGTTTAGTTGGAGGAACTGTCAGCTCCAACGATGGGTAATTGCTTTATTGCTCACAAAACTATCATCTATTTAGAACATATGTGCTAATTACTCTGGATGGGCGTCGAAAAAAGAGACCGTAAATCTAATAGCACTTTAAAAAGTCTGTGGTGCTTGTAAGCAACCCCAGTCCCTTGCACTTACTTCTCCTGCCCAGGTTGGCATGATGGATGGCTGTCTTTCAGAAAGGCTAAGGTTTGGACTGGAGGCATCTACGGGATGTTCTGGTCAAATCGCGTGCAAGAGAGCGAGCGGCAGCGCATGCTGGGCAGAGGCGATAAATCACTGTCATCAAAACCAGTACCCTCTTTAGCTGCGCACTTTTTTTTTTTCATTTTCGCAAAAGATTACTTTAGAAATCTTTGAATTGGATTATGCTGGGAAATTAATCTCCTTTAGCCTTGGCTAAATATATTGTGGCCACTGTCGGGAGGAAAGTCCTGAAACTGCAGCGAGGGCCACGTCCCCTTGCTCTCTCCTTCCCTCAGCCCTCCAGGATCTCCCAGCCGCGTGCGACAGCCGTGCTCCAGTTCGTCAGGAGTGATTGCGGGTGAGAAAGAGTGGAAAGACACATCTGGGCGGAAGGCCACGTCGGTCCCTAGTGAATTTCCTTTGTCCTAAAGGCCACGTTTCAGTCCAGGATTCCCTAGCTCCATATCTAGCATTTCCATAGCACCGCGCCTTCCTCCACAAGGTGTCCTGGGGGCCTGCTACCAGGCAGGAGGGAGGCTAGAGTGGCGGAAAGAGGAAGTGGGGTGTGTTGGCGGAGGGCTGCCAGCCAAAGTCACTACTTTGCCCTTTTCCCACACCTCCGCCGCCTCCCTTCTGGGTCTCCGGTGTGGAGCTGGGTCTTTGCTAACACTCTCTACTCTACTTTTTTGCGTAAAGACGCACGGCTTGCTCTTGGCGTTTTCCCTGGTATAACTCTGGAGACTCTTCCCCTTGACGTGCACAGTGGTTGAGGTCCGAGAACTAGGGCCTCCCCATTTCCCCAGCTCCTAGAGCGCCAGCGCAGTGTTGGGCGGGGACCTCCCTTCCAGCCCCGCGGCCCAGAGTCCTTAGCCTGGTCCAGCGCGGCTCGGGCGGCTGCGGAAGCTGCGGGTCGGACCCTGCCGTCCGCTTATCTCAGCGGGAGATGACAACATCTGTCCGAAACGGGATACCTACTTTTGCAGCTCAATTTAGCTCTTAATAGCAGCCCTCTGAGGTGTGGTTAATTGATAGGGATAAAGGCGTAATGACTGGACGAGGAGACGCCAGTGATCCTTTAATATACTTTTAAAAGAAACAACCACCACCCCAAACACCGGCGAGTCATTGCTCGGTGGGAGGATAAGACCGGGATCTGGCGGCCGGAAGAGCGAAGCCAGTGCTGTTTGTATCTAGAGGCTACAGTGAGGGGTGAGCCCTGGCTCTCAGGGCTGGGGCATCCGGGAACCACCAGGGCGCGCAGCTCAGGCTGGCAGGGGGTTGTCGCGTGGCCGCGGAGAGCCGAGCGGGGCGAGGACCTGGAAAACTCGGGATGACAGGTGACCGGACAGAGGGGCGAGGAGGAGGCTAGAGCCACGGAGGACGCCGCCCCTCCCCGGTCTCGGCCACTCTATCAGCTCTTACCCTGCGCGGGGCTGGATCCCCACGAGACAGGCACCTTCGTCTGCCCTCATCCAGCGAGAGCGAAATGGTCAAGTGACAGTGCCAGGCGGACACTCGCGGGGTTCCAATGTCTGGACAACCTCTGAGGGACCTCAGCTCCGGGAGAGAGAGACACGCGCCGCTGTGTGTGTGTGTGTGTGTGTGTGTGTGTGTAGATCGCCCCGAAATGCAGAGTCAGAGCAGCAGCCCAACACGTGGCCGTATTTCTGCGGGGTCTGCGCAGAGCTGTGTGGCCAGGCGTTCTGGGATTTTCTCGCTCGCAGCTGGGTCCCGCCGCGGGTCCCGCCGCCCTTGCGCACCACACACCCAGACTTCTGCCCGCCACTCTCTCCTCAGCACCGTCCCTTTCCCTCACCTGATCTCCCTTTGCTCAGTTCTAGTTTAGTCTCCAGAGGGTCACAGGAGTGTGTTACACTGCGCAAGCCCCTAACTCAACTTCACACAAACACGAAAGTGAAAAAAATCAGATCGCCTTTTCTGTTTGCAAAGGGGGACCCCCTCCAGGTGCCGTTGGTGGTGTTCCTAGCAGGTTTTGCGAGTATCCTGTTTTACATTTAGGAGAGGGATAACCTTGATGCTTCAGGTTTGAGCTCCCTCTGGAAGCGAAAGGAGAAATGACTACAATCAGCGTCCATATTTAATTGTATTGAGAGATCGCAGGTGTTTCGGCTGCTGCTATTGTCTGCCTTCCTCCCTGAGCCCACATAACGGACGAGAGAGTCCCCAAAAAGTTAATTTCCCCAAACCTCCTTGCGGAGAAGGAGTGCGTTGTCACAGGGCGAAGCTTTGGGGTACAAGATTTGAAAAAGAGCAATTAAGCGTCCCAACTCGCAGAGTGTGCCTGTCTCGGGTGGTTCTGTCCTTCCACCTCACTGTCTAATCTCATCTACTGTGGTTCTACCCTCTGTGATGTCCAGAAATTCGAGACTCACGGTCTCTTAACCGTCGAGCCTCCCGCCCCGTCCGCAGCCCTAGCCGGGGAGGACTCCAACGCCGCGGCCTCCAAGGCCGTGGTCTGGTCCTCGAGCGCCTGAGTCAGGGACAGGGTCCCAGATCTAGGTCCATGCTCTGGTCGGCTACTCCCGCTCAGGAGGTCCCTGCCCGGGATGAACTGCATGACCTGGTGTCGGGTCTCCGAGGCTTTCACAGGCCTTCGGGACGCCGGAGTCCTGATGTGACTGTGGCGGCCACTCGTCGTCCGCCGATGCCCTCGGATCAGCGTGGCCCTCGGCGCTGCGGAACCGGAGAGCGGCCCGGAGACACCTGCCCGAAGCCCGCGCCGTCCCTACGGCTGTCAAGGGCCCTTACTCCCCCGTCTCCTCACATTCCTCACCCCACGAGGGCGCTCCCTTGCGAACGAATTCTGCGCTCTGGCCTCCCGTTTTCCCTGTAGGGGCCCCTCCCACTCCTTCCCTTGAGGCCTGGGAGCTCGGGCCCGAAGCTCAGCCTGGGGCGGGGCTGGGGGGGGGGAAGCCGCTCCCGGAAGCGAGGCCCACATCCGGGCACGAAGCCTCGTTCACGGCGTTGGCGGCCAGGCCCTCGACGCGAGCGGGGAGCCGCGTGCGGCCGAGGGGCCTGGACCGCGGGTGGGCGCGTCTGGCCGTCCTCTAGGGCAGCGCTTGCGCCGGCGCTGAAGGCTCCCACCCCGCGAGCCGGCCGGAGTGACACAGTCCCGGGCCCGCGCAGAGGAAGAGATTCAAGAAGTAAGCCAGGCCCGACCGGGGGGTGGCGCACGCTCCCCGAACCCCGGGGCCGAGCCCTCGGTCGGCGCTGGCTGTGTGTTCCCCCCTCGGGTGGGCGCTGCAGACCTCTTCCGAGTGGACCCGGAGGGAGTGAGCCGGCCTCCGCCCAACTTTGTAAGGTTCGGAGACCCACCGTCGAGCGAGACGGCTTTTGCGAGGCTTACTACGCTTCTCTCCTTTCTTTGGCCGGAGCGCTCTGAGCGTGGTGTCTCTGGGGCAGCTCGTCAGTTCGCCGCGCCTCGGGCCGCAGGTCCTCTTCAGGTGTTGGGTTGAGAGGGGTAGGGAGCAAGGCCTGGGGCAAGGCTGGGAAACCTCAAACCCTAACTTCTAGTTCGAGGAGCTTGGTTTTAAGAAGTTGGAAAGTCAGTGGGAGTTAACTTCGTGGCCTTCGGCAGCTTTGAAAACACCCGTCCTCAAGGCGGGAACAGCACAGTTTAGAAACGGCTGTGTAGTCAAAAAAAAATTTTTTTTTGGAAGACTGTATCTGGACAGTTTTCCCAGAGATCGTTTTATAATCTCTCAATTTACAGAGTTGCTATGTATCTCGCCACTGGTACACTGAATAGTATCTTCCTTCAGACAGGGATTGAGAAACGGAAATACCACCACCCTCGGGCCAAACTTGTGAGGACTGATTGCAGGGGAACTGGTGCTCCAGATGTTGCACTAGAGGCGTTGCAAGTGTGAGCAGGTAACGTGGAGAAGAGTGACATTGTTAACAGAAAGCATCTAATTAACAGTGACTTCATTTGATTGGAAGGATGAAAAAGCCTTTTTAAATCAATCCAGATTCACTGGCCTAAACTCAGCCAATTTATGAATATGTAGCCTGACTGGGGTCTGCTTTCTTTCAAAGATGTCATCTTAGGGGTAATAGCATAGGTGAAGTCATTTGGTTACACTGTGGAAACTTTTATAGTGCCTTCCTTGGGAATTTAATTCAGTGCTTCTTCATTTTATTAGGAACAGACTGACTCCATCAACTGTGCTCTCCCTGTTTAGAGGCAGGACTGCTTGAAGCAATTAGGTTCACCAATTAGCATAGTTTTACTGACCCCAGCAGCAGCACTGCTCCTTAGATTATCCATTTCTTCAAAGTCAGGGAAAAGCTGGAGCACAACATGCTTCCCAGGTGTCCAGGTGGGGGAAATAAGCCCACAAGCAGGGTAGCACAGCAGCGCAAAAAGCTTTCTAATATTCCCTAAGTGTTTGCTTCAGCAACTTCGGTGGATTTTTCTCCCCTTCTCTGATTCTGGATCCTGCAACACCTCCATCTTTTGACATACCCTGTAAAGCCTCTCTCCTTTGGTTGTGTTTTGGCAGAACTGCTTTTGAGAAAGTGAATTGTCTCTTTTCTTTTCTGTCTGCCTGCATGCTAATGATGCTCTGGACGATGTTAGGGTCCACAGAGAGGACAATGCTGAAGGGCTACTTTAAACCCTGAGGTGAGAAGGTAAGGGCTCAGCTCTTTGGGGGTGTGTGCATGTGTGTGCATGCATGCACCTCAGGACCTTTGAGAAGAGGCCAGAGGGTGGATATTGGAGATAAGTCATTGCTTTCCCTAATACTGAAGGTTTACCTGCAAGACTTTGTTGCAGTCTCTTCATTGTGACCTCAACTAGTTGGGCCAACATCTTTAATAAATGTCTGGAGCCCAAGGCAGTCTGAGGGGAAAGGGGCTTTGGTCTTGCTGCTGTCAAGGGTATTGAAGGGATTACATTTACCTGGCTATTGCCTCTCTCTCTCTCTCTCTCTCTCTCTCTCTCTCTCTCTCTCTCTCTCTCTCTCTCTTCACTCTCTCACTCTCACTTTCTCTCCCCTCCTTTTCCCCCCACCCACCCCCTTCTCTAAAATATATATTCCTCTGTTAGATTTCACTAGATTAAGTTGCTGACAGTTCATCAGTAGCAGCAACAATGTAATACCCCTAACCTTATTAAATCAATAAATACTAGATCCATGCATTGAATTAAAAATGCATCAGCAGGTCCAGGAATTGCAATCATATGGCCATGGACCTCAGAATTGAAGATGCCACTCAAAAATTGACTAGTTTGCATTTATTTAACCTTTTTTTTTTTTTCTGTTTTGGATCTGTGATTAAATATTTTGGGCTTTTAATATTTTAGGGACTATTGTGACAGGTTTGATTCTGTTTATTTTTTGAAAATTCGTTTCTTTCACTAACTTCTCACATTTAACCATGAAAGAGATGCATGTATTTAACAATAGTAGTACACTGTGACTTTATAGTTCTTGTCATTAGTTTTCATCTAGGGAATATACTTTCACTCAGAATACATTATTCGAGGAAGATACACTCAGGTGCATACATTTCTACATAAGAACAAATAAATTTAGATGAATATGTTTTTGTATATAAATAAACAAATATAGTCAGTGTAAGTGTATTGCTGTACATTGATTATGAGTTTATTTTTAAAAAAACCCACATTTAAATTTATCTTTCATTGCCTATTATAACCCAGAGAGCTATTTATCATGATAAAACAAGTTATTTATTTATAATCTGGTAGGCTTGTTAGAATTTATACCATGAGAGATGGAATTAAAGTGTTCATGTCTTTAAACTTAACACAGTACTTAGCAAGTTATACATATCTTACACTTCAATGTGGTTTACCAGGAATTGGCAGTTAAGTTGTAGATTAGTAGATGAATTCACAGTTAGTCCCTACTGAAAACACAGAATGTGTTTAAGACCTAGAAATTTAATGGAAAAAGTGATATTACTCTAGCCAGATATTTGTTCATACTGATTAATGATGCTAATTATTTTAAAACATTCATCCCCTCTTGACGTCAGCCAGCATATATGGTACTGAATTCTGAAGATACAGTCATCAGGCCTTAGGTTCACCACACTGTGAAAGAAAAAAATCTTTATTTGATGAAATAGGCAATCAAGTGAAATCTATCCTCTTTAAATAAACTGATTCCTCAGTATTTTCCCAGTGTTGGTGTAAGTTGTTGTCTGTGATGTCCCCCAGGGCTCTTTCCTCTGCTCTCTGATTTGGTATATAAAAGCAGCTCTGAATGATGGATTACTGTGTCATTGCAGCCTGCGAAGGATTAATTTATTTCATTGATTTCTCTTTAGGCAAATTGCCAGAATTTGCTGCTTCCCACCTTTCTGCAAGACTTCTAGAAGTAATAGTAATAGCCTAAGACAAATCAGCTCCTTCACCTAAAAATAGAATCATGAAACTAGGAATCCTACAAAAGCTATGGCAAACTTTTTATTCACATATTGGGAGAGCAATTAATAGGCTACTTAATATGCTTTAGAAATATTTTTAATTGAAAAATTTCCTGACTTTGTGACTTAAAACACCTCATATTAATAGCTCTTAAGTAAGCATTTGTAATGTTTGTCCCATAAGTTTTCTCTAATTTGTAAGGAAAAGAATGTTTAACTCAGGAAAAAAATGTGATGTCTATGTGAGTGACAAATATTTTTCTTTCTGTACCAGATTTTAGGATCAAATAGGATGTCAACATAACTTTTAAGTCCATTAAACATTTATAAGAGTATTTGACCCAAAGAATTGTTAGAAACTTTGGACAAGTACAGAGAGTATTAGAGCATGGAAATAGAATTGTTTAACTGTTTAAAGAAAAAGTATCTTTTTCTGATTAAAAAAGTAGTATCTGTTCATAATAATTTGCAAAAGTTAGATATGATATTTTGTGTGTTAAGACTTTTTCCTCCAAATTTTTATATATATATGTGTGTGTATGTATACACACACACACACACACACACACACACCCCATAGATATAAACTGTGTCCTGCTTTTCTTCAGTTGGCATTATGCAATGAAAATTTTCCTATATAATTAAAATTATCATTAAAGTCATTTATATCTCTGTATACTGTTTTAACATATATGATTTAATTAATCATTGTTCTACTGTTAG
The DNA here is from genome assembly GCF_059928025.1 of Delphinapterus leucas. Taxonomy (NCBI): domain Eukaryota; kingdom Metazoa; phylum Chordata; class Mammalia; order Artiodactyla; family Monodontidae; genus Delphinapterus; species Delphinapterus leucas. The sequence continues at coordinate 76,635,326 of NC_143131.1, read as the reverse complement.
AGAGTTAGGTTTCTAATTTTCCATTATTATAAATAAAGTTATAGAGAATAGCACTTAAATCTTTTATCATCTCTCTGGTTAATTTCCTTAATATATTATTAGAAAAGAAATTACTTGGATTGAGGCTATAGACTGTTTTTTAAGAGTCTTGATATGAACTGCCAAATTGTTTTTCAGAAAGGTTCTTCCATCTTATACTGATACTGTTTAAAAACTGTTCTCTGTAGAGGCAGCATTCTAATGCATGATACACGAGGAAAGAAAACAGAACAACACTCTTTTCTTTGTGCTCTGAAAGCAGTGGTAACATTTTGCATATACTTAGTCTCTCAGAAGTATTTTCCCAACCGCAGATGTGAAATAGGCTGGCTATATAAATCTATTTGTTTCCCTTCTGTAGTGCTGAAAATTATATTGATTTAATGATCTCAAGTTCTACTTTTTATGCAATTAGTTGTGTAGTAAAAACTAATATCATGTCATGTGCTAACGTCTTTTTTCCTCTATTGTGCTATGGTAGTAGTCCATGCAATATCAGCAAGTTTATGCTTTTCCTGTGCTTTGCTGAAAGGAAAAAGGAACATCTGTTTCCATTATATATCTGCATCATAATGATAACAGTTAAATAGCTATTATGGTAGAATACAGTAAATATATTTCGTTGAATGACCTGTACTTTCTTGTTGGAAAATTTCAGAGATTTCAGAGACACTTAGTTTTTACAGGTAGGTTCCATGTAGAGGTTTAGAAAGGCCTTTGCTTACTTTTGGTAAACCACTGCAGCTCCTATTTGTCTCATTAAAAACAAATAAACAAAGAACTGTGATGATTAAACACTTGGCTCTCAGGTGAGACTCAAATATATTTCTCTTAGGCATATGTTTAGAGTACAGATTATTGGCTATTTCTCTCTGTTCTTAAATGGGTTAATCATGCTATTAAAAATATAGTTCATTTTGTGTTTTGTGTGATTTGTGTATTTTTAATGTTTTACTAAGCCAGAGATTGCAAATAGTTATATATATATATATACTTACAGCCTGTTTTACCCTTTTTTCCTTATGTTAGGGGACATAGGGATATTTACCTCTTAAGCTCAACAGGAGAATGTTTGAAACCACACAGTATTTCCATGGACCTTTAAAATTCCAGAGAAATGTTTTCATTTATTTCACTCAGACTTTGGTTAAAGATGTTTTAGTGGTTACTTAAGAAATGATTAGAAAATATTCTAGACAAAGAATGGTATATAAAGAGAAACAAACACCCATGTACTCCAAACTCAATTTCAGAAATAAAATGTTACCAGAACAATTGAAGCTCTTCCTGATTATATTCCCTTATGGCTTCTTGAAGAGATAATCATCATCCTAAATTTGATAATTATCAACCCTTTTGCCTTTTATGTACTTTTTTTTACATGGTTTAAAAATCTGACATAAGTGACTTGTCATTTTAAACAAATAAATTTTAAAATGTTGGAGCTGCAATAGCTGTTAGAACGCTTTTAATCTAATCGCCTGTGACTGGGTATACTTCTCTGCTTTACTGTCCTCATCTGTGAAGTTGGGGATAGGTTTACGTGTTCTCTGATATTTTTCTAGCCATAATTTTAAAAAGTTTTTTGAGTACCTCTCGTTTTCCATATGAAACAATAAAACAAAAGACAGAGGCCCAGAGTGGTTAACTAACTTTCCCAAGACCGTGTAGGTAAATCACAGAGCTGGGAATAAAATTCACTTCTTTCCACTTCCATTCAAACACTCTTTTCTTCAGTCCACATTGTCTGTCATCTTTGGGTACTGGCTGACTGACCGCTGCTCTAGCCTGTGATTAAAGACGATCCACAGGCATGTATGATTTTGAGATTGTGCATGCAGGAATGGTATTTTTCTCTTAGAATATCTTTTTTGTGGGGAAGAACATTGAAGTCATATCAGCCTGGAAGCTACTTATAGAATGAGAAGACTGTGTGTCCTGCAGTGCCTGTGATTCGCTTCTATATTTTCCGGACTTTCCTGGAAAGAATGACAGTTTGGATATAATGAGACTTTCGATAGGCTCCTTAACCTACAGTTAATTTTCTGATCTTTTCATGGTAACTGGACCAGGAAAATAGGGAGGGGCCCAAACACAAGTGTCTCTTTACATGTACATGTATCTAAATTTCAAAATATTTTGGCAGTCAGGTCTTTAACAAATTACTTCTTCCTTTTTTATGTAGCTTATGCTATGGTCAAATCACAAATGACTTTCTTTTTGAAAATGAGTTTGTTTCTTGTTTCTATTTAGCAGCCAACTTACAAGAGCACTAAAATGAAAGTAGCGCAAATAAAATAATGTGGAAACATGTTTTTAAAATCCCTTTGGAGCAAAACCCCATTCTAAAAATGGCAACTTAGAATTACATGCATGTTCGTTCTCTTTCAGGTTTTTACTCTGACAAATTTAATTCATGCTTAGTTAAGATGAGTAAGCTTGAGTCATAATATTCACACAGACAGTGCCATGCCTCTCGTATGAAAAAATAGCAGTATAAGTAGAAGTGGAGTTATGTGTCCTATTGTAAAACCATTTTTCTCCAAATCTGTTGCTTCTAGACCAAAAAAGTTGATTTAATAAATTGTTTGCTTCCTTCTGTAAATACATACTTGGAAAATTATAATAGTAGTTTCTCTTTTTAGGGCCTGTGAAGCTACTAATAGTAGCTTAGTCAATGCTATAAATATTCTCAAGGTAGATGTGTTTTAACAATAAACCAGATAACACATTTTTTTCTCTGAGTATTTTAGATCAATTAGCTTATGTGTTCAGCAGCTTCTAGTAGGAAATTTCCCCTAGCATATTAGATGGGGAAGGAGAGACCCAATGTAATCAGACACCAGTACCCCTTTTATTTAGCCATTGCTTAGCTTACACTCACTGAATATGATTTCTTTCATTTCTGTAGCATTTCTGTCTGGAGAGAAAGCTGTGTTATATATGTATATGTGTGTGTAAGTATTTCAAAAGGCAATTCTTGTCTAGTTGAAAGTTCTGGTGAACATCTGTAGTGTGTACTATAAGGAATTTTCTACACTGGTTAAATTTCCCCATATTGCTCTAGCAGGTAGGTGAAACTCAAGAGAAAAGGTGTAGGTAAAGGAAACTAGCCCCTGACTAACCTGTTTTCTTCCTGAACACAATATGAATCTTGATGACAGTGGTGAGTATACAGAATTTTAACCACCAAATCAACAATGCTTAAATCAGAGAGATCCCAGTGAGACACAAGAATGTATAGTCTATACATAGACCACATACGTTACCTCACTTAGGTATAATAGCTCTTTTAGAAAGGTAGTGTGCTGTTTGCGGAAACAACAACCAGATATGGTAAAAAGATAATTTTCTTTTGGCCATATATACTACCAGGATTATAGGTCCTTTGATGTCTGTACTGTTTCTACTCAGTTCTTAATGACTTCACTTTACTTATTAAAAAATTTTTTTCTTGAAGTATAGTTGATTTACAAAGTTGTGTTAGTTTCTGGTGTACAGCAGAGTAATTCAGTTATACATATATATATTCTTTTTCATATTCTTTTCCATTATGGATTATTACAGGATGTTGAATATAGTTCCCTGTGCTTTACAGTAGTACCTTGTTTATTTTATATATAGTAATTTGTATCTGCTAATCCCAAACTCCTAGTTTATCCCTCCCTCACCCCATCTCCCCTTTGGTAACCATAAATTTGTTTTCTACGTCTGTGACTCTGTTTCTATTTTGTAAATAAGTTCGTTTGTATCATATTTTAGATTCCACATATAAGTGATATCATATGGTATTAGCCATAAAAAAGAATGATGACATTCGCAGCAACATGATTGGACATAGAGATTATCATACTAAGTGAAGTAAGTCAGAAAGAGAAAGACTTCACTTTAGGCCAAGTTGAGATTATTTTAAAACCAGCGTTGGCTGTATATTTTCTGCTGACACAGCCAATATACACTTTCGGGCCGTGACCTTGGAATTTGTCTGTGGCTTACAAGGGACAGAATTTTCTTCTACTAATGTTAGAATTTGCATGTTGTAAAATTTTGTCCATGTCCTGTTTTGAATTCCCAGCTCTTTAGGATTTTCCTATTATTTGATTCTTAGGAGAATTATGTTACAGTTGTGCTTATTGTTCTTGAGGTATAGTTAACACTTAAAGTTCTTGTCATGCTTAAGGCATGTGAAGTAGATAAAGGCAGAGCCCCTGCCCTCGGGGTATAATTGTCTTTTGCCAATAATTTAACAGATTGTATTTTCTTAATATAATGCATTTGTGTGATTTTATTAATATTACTATATTAGGACTTTAAAGGAAAAAAGAAAATATACTTAGTTTTCTGTTGCTGTTCTTTACCTTTTGAAAAAATTCTTAGAATTATAATTTGAGCTCAGCCAAAGTGTTATCATATTATTATTTTTTATTCTATAAGTTTCAAGTGTATGGCATTGTAATTTGACATTTGTATATACTACGAAGTGATCACCACCACAAGTCTAGTTGACCCCTTCGTCCATTTCACCCACCTCTCCCCACTCATTTCCCCTCTGGTAACCACTAATCTGATCTCTGTATTTATTAGCTTGTTTTTGTTTTATTTTATTTTATTTTATTTTTTAGATTCTACATATGAGTGAAGTAGTATGATCTTTGTCTTTCTCCATCTGATTTATTTCACTTAGCATAATACCATCAAGGACCACCTATGTTGTTGCAAGTGGCAGGATTTCACTCTTTTTTGTGGCTGAGTAAATTTTCATTATACACACACACACATCCCACATCTTTTTTATCCATTCATATACCATTGGGCACTTAGGTTGCTTCCATATCTTGGCTATTGTAAATAATGCTGTAATGAGCATAGGGGTGCATATATATTTTAGAAATAGTGTTTTCATGTTCTTCAGATAAATGCGCAGAAGAGGAACAGCTGGGTCATATGGTAGTTCTTAATTTTTTGAGGGATCTCCACATTGTTTTAGTACCATGTTATTCTTTTTTAAATTTATTTTTTATTGAAGTATAGATGAATTACAGTGTTGTATTAATTACTGCTGTACAGCAAAGTGACTCAGTTATACATGTATACACATTCTTTTTCATATTCTTTTCAATTATGGTTTTTCACAGGATATTGAATATATTTCCCTGAGCTATACAGTAGGATGTTGTTTATCCATTCTATATATACCAGTTTGCATCTGCTAATCCCTAACTCCCAATCCAACCTTCTACCACCCCCCTCCCTCTTGGCAACTAGCAGTCTGTTCCCTATATCCCTGATTCTGTTTCTGTTTCATAGATAGGTTCATTTGTGTCATAGTTTAGATTCCACATGTAAGTGATATCATATGGTATTTGTCTTTCTGACTTCACTTAGTATGATAGTCTCTAGTTGCATCTATGTTGCCGCAAATAGCATTATATCATTCTTTTTTATGGCTGACTAGTATTCCATTGTATATGTGTACCACATATTCTTTATCCGTACATCTGTTGAAGGACATTTAGGTTGTTTCCATGTCTTGGCTATTGTGAATAGTGCTCCTATGAACATAGGGGTGCATGTGTCTTTTTGAATTATAGTTTTGTCTGGGTATATGGCCAGTAGAGGGATTGCTGAGTCATATGGTAATTCTATTTTTAGTTTTCTGAGAAACCTCCATACTGTTTTCCACAGTGGATGCACCAGCTTACATTCTTACCAACAGTGTGGGAGGGTTCCCTTTTCTCCATACCCTCTCCAGCATTTATTTGTAGACCTTTTTTTTTTGGAATATCTCTCTATTTATTTAGGTCATCTTTATCTTTTTAAAATGAGTTATCTATTTTATACATATTAGTGTATATATATCAATCCCAATCTCCCAATTCATCCCCCCCATCCCCTGCTTTCCCCCCCTTGGTGTCCATACATTTATTCTCTACATTTGGGTCTCTATTTCTGCCTTGCACACTGGTTCATCTGTACCATTTTTCTAGATTCCACATATATGCATTAATATATTTGTTTTTCTCTTTCTGACTTACTTCACTCTGTATGACAGTCTCTAGGTCCATCCACATCTCTACAAATGACCCAGTTTCATTCCTTTTTATGGCTGAGTAATATTCCATTGTATATATGTACCACATCTTCTTTATCCATTCATCTGTCGATGGGAATTTAGGTTGCTTCCATGACCTGGCTATTGTAAATAGTGCTGCAATGAACATTGGGGTGCATGTGTCTTTTTGAATTATGGTTTTCTCTGGGTATATGCCATGTAGTGGGATTGCTGGGTCATAGGGTAGTTCTGTATTATTAAGGACCCTCCATAATGTTCTCCATAGTGACTGTATCAATTTACATTCCTACCAGCAGTGCAAGAGGGTTCCTTTTCTCCACACCCTTTCCAGCATTTGTTGTTTGTAGATTTTCTGATGATGCCCATTCTAACTCTTGAAGTGATACCTCATTGCAGTTTTGATTTGCATTTCTCTAATAATTAGCAATGTTGAGCATCTTTTCATGTGCCTATTGGCCATCTGTATTTCTTCTTTGGAGAAATGTCTCTTAGGTCTTCTGTGCATTTTTTGATTGGGTTGTTTGTTTTTTTGTTGTCAAGCTGTATAAACTGTTTGTATATTTTGGAAATTAAGCCCTTGTTGGTCGCATCATTTGCAAATATTTCCTCCAGTTCTGTAGGTTGTCTTTTCATTTTGTTTATGGTTTCCTTTGCTGTGCAAAAGCTTGTAAGTTTGATTAGGTCCCATTTGTTTATTTTTGTTTTTATTTCTGTTTCCTTGGGAGACTGACTTAGAAAACATTGGTACGATTTATGTCAGAGAATGTTTTGCCTGTGTTCTCTTCTAGGAGTTTTATGGTGTCATGTCTTATGTTTAACTCTTTAAGCCATTTTGCCAAAGCAATCCTGAAGAAAAAGAACAAAGCAGGAGGCATAACCATCTCAGACTTCAGACAACACAGTACAACAAGGCTACAGTAATCAAAATAGCATGGTATTGTCACAAAATCGGACATATGGATCAATGGAACAGAATAGAGAGCCCAGAAATAAACCCACACACCTATGGTCAATTAATTTTTGACAAAGGAGGCAAGAATATACAATGGGAAAAAGTCTCTTCAGCAAGTGGTGTTGGGAAAGTTGGACAGCTGCATGTAAATCAATGAAGTTAGAACACAGCCTCTCACCATACACAAAAATAAACTCAAAAAGATACTGTTATTCTTAATATAGTATCTTGAGTAAATAGAAAATGGCATTTTCTAACTTTAAATAAGTTAAAAAAAATAAGATCCAAGAATTTTTTTTATACTTGGTTTAAATTAAGTATGCCAATTATCTCTCTGTAAATAAATAATAATTACATAATAATGTTTTCTGAAAAGTGGACTTTATGTTCCTTATTTAGCAAGAAGCAGATTCATTTTTTAAAGAAACTCAATTACAAAGTCTATTTGAGTTACAGTTAGGACATATACTAAATATGAAGGCAAAACATGTTTTCATAAATATTTACAAAAATACCTGTGTTTGGTCTTGACCCCATGTTAGCTTTGCTGCTAATATTATTGATTCATTACAGCATTGAACATATTTTTACAGTTCCCCAAAGTTTATTAAGAGTACTAAGAGTAATTACTCTTTGGCTTTCTTACACGGAGCAGTGAGTTGTTGATACATTTTCTAACAAATTTGACCAATGTAGATAGCTGTTTTAGATGGAAAGGTTAACAAAAATACCACCATTCTCTCCATAGTAATTGCAGTCTTTTTGGACTTAATTATGTAGTTTCTTTCTTTTTTTTTTTTTTGGCCACACTGTGTGGCCTTTGGGGTCTTAGTTCCCTGACCAGGGATTGAACCTGGGCCACAGCAGTGAAAGTGCCGTGTCCTAACCACTGCACCACCAGGGAATTCTTTTATTTCTTTATAAGTAGATGTGTAAGTGTCAGTTTATAGGTATTGCAATGAGCAGTGGAGGTATAATTTGTATCTTATGAAGAGTGTTTGCATGATATAACAAGGTTCTTTTGAATTTTGGTAATCAGTTGGGTTTTGCATTATTTAACTATTTCTCAAAAGGAGTATACAAATTCCAAAATGAGTCCCCTTTCAATTGGTTACAGTTTTGGGATGTGTATTTTACATTTGTAAGATATTTAAAAAGAGGCAGAAAGCACATCAGTAATACCTGGTAGAAGGTTATAATGGATTATGCCATACTATTAGAGTTAACCTGCTGTCAGTCTAAGTTGTAAAGGTCGTTTTTCTGGACTGGCTAGAACTTAGTGATCTGAGGGAATTAGGGATTGGTACTGTACAGTTTTGAAAGCCACACACCAAAGATGTCCGTGACAGCCCAGAGTCACCAGGATCCTATTTGTATCATTCCAATATTGATGAGTTCAAATGTGTTTTGAGTTTTGAAAAATAGTTTTAAAATTCTGAAAGTCCTACATTTTCTAGTAAGGAACTAGTCAAAGGCAATATTTTTAAATACAGTACATATGATCAAGACATTTGTTCTTACATAAACTTGCCTAGTTATTTGTTTTACCCAAGAGAAGTATAAAAAAACCTTAATTTATGAATTTTACTTTTTATATAAGTAGTAAAACCCTATTATCAACCCTATTTAGCATTATATGCTAAACACATTTCATATATTATTCCCATTTTACTGATGAAGAATTTGAGGCTCAAGCATTGTTAAGTATTTGCTCAAGTCACATAGCTGGTAGGTAATAGAACAAGAATTTGGATTGAAGTATTTGTCACTCCAGAACCCATTTCTGACCTGTGCTGACTTCATTGCTCCTTATTAAGTAACTCATTATACTACTTTTTGATTTTATGATGGGTCAAGTTGTATTCTTACAGGTACATAAAAATGCATAGAGCAACTCTCTTAAAAACATAGGAAAATCTATATAATTTCATGTTATGCTCATGTCCTAGTATCTATAGGGTGCTATCATTCTCCAATGTTTGATTATGTGATGCTGTATGTATAAATGTTACTATATAGGATGAAGGTTGACTCATACCCCCTTAGAGTTTTTTGGCACTCGGTTGGTTTAGCTGTTAAATGCACTTTTGCTACAAAATTTAAAAATGAATAGCAAGAAATTTTATTTCTGATTGGCAATCTTTCTTCAGAATGTTTTCATCTTTAGTGACTTTCAGGGGAAAAAAAATCGTTTCCCTTTGTGGGTGTATATTTTGCTAGGGCTGCTGTAACAAAGTACCACAAATGGGGGTAGCTTAAGCAACAGTAACTTATTGTCTCTCAGTTCTGTAGGCTAGAAGTCCAAGATTAAGATGTTGGCAGGGTTGGTTCTTCTGAGGGCTGTGAGGGAGAGAATCTATTCCATGCCTCTTTCCATAGCTTGTGCTGGTGTGCTGGCAGTCTTTGGTGGTCTTTGACTTGTAGATGCATAACCCTGACCCTTGCCTTCATCTTCATGTAGTGTCCTCCCTGTGTGTATTATTGTCTCTGTGTCCAAATTTCCTCTATTTATAAGGACATCAGTCATATTGGATCAGAACTCACCCTAATGACCTCATTTTAACTTGATTATCTGCAAAGACCCTATACCCAAATAAGGTCACATTCATAGGTACTGAGGGTTAGGACTTCAACATCTTTTAGGGGGACACAATGCAACTCATAATAGTAGGCAGTTTCTTCTGAGATAATAGATTTGAAAACTCTTTTGTAGTTTGTAGGTTATATGCATAAATTTGCAGTTTATCAAATCATTGGTGTACTTACAGGCACATATATCCATAAATGAGTCACGTCTGAATATTTGTTTTAGAATAAGACTGATTTTGCACTAGCATTCTCTATTTTTTTATTCACTAGTATTCTTGTAGAAAATCATAGGAAGAACAAACGAGAACTATTCAGGAAGGATTTCAATAAATAATATGATTGTATGTCTCAATATGTGGGGCAGATAATGAGCTATTGGTAATGTATGTATAAGATCATTATAGCTGGCGACATGATGAAGTTGGGATTTAGGTAGGCATTCAGGGTAAGAGGATGTTACAGAAGTAGAAATGGCATGGGTTTAGGTTCTGATGTAGGAATGAGTATTTTATGTATAGTGAGTTGTGGTGATGAAGGGAGCCTTTGGAGCCAATTATGTTGTCAGGGAATCCTGGCTCTGGCCCTTTAGGGTTAATGCCAGTAGTAGCTTTTAAGTTTCAAGGAATTGACCTAAAATTTATTTTTAATTCTGACGTGCGGAGAATTCCAAATAGATTAGGAACAAGAAGAAAAATATAACCTGTAACCCCAATACCCAGAGCTAGTCATTATTAATATTTTGGTATCTTGATACAATTTCTATGAAATTTCTGCTATGCTGTTTCCTTGAGGTTATATCACATAAACAGTTTTATAAAATAAATTAGAGTCTGTAGTAGTCTCTAAATCTATATCCCAGTTCAAGATCCACTGGGTAACAAACCTAATGGTCATTGGTGAATTGGGTCACCATAGTTCCATAAACCATTAAAGTCAAGTCAGCTTTGTTTTATGATTTGGTCCCATGCCTCTAGTCTTGTCTTTCCTCCGATCTTTCACACTGCTGCCAAGATCTTTTTATTTTTTATTTTTATTTTTGCAGTACGCGGGCCTCTCACTGCTGTGACCTCTCCCATTGCGGAGCACAGGTTCCGGACGTGCAGGCTCAGTGGCCATGGCTCACGGGCCCAGCCGCTCCGCGGCGTGTGGTATCCTCCCGGACCAGGGCATGAACCCATGTCCCCTGCATCGGCAGGCGGACTCTCAACCACTGCGCCACCAGGGAAGCCCCCAAGATCTTTTTAATGATCATGTCATGCTCTTGGCTTACCTCCTTTGGTCAGGACAGAGGTCCAGCTTTTTAGCATAATAAGGCATCTCTGTGATCTTTCTTATGCCTTTTCTCCCCCTCATCTGCTGCCTTCCCAAAAGCTGCTTGAAGTTCTCAATATATTGTGTACCCTTTTGCATACCTATAATTTTTCACCTCTTCCTTCTGCTAAGAATGCCCTTTCTCTGTCCCTCTGTTCAGCAGCTACTCATTCTTTAGTACTCATCTCACATGACATTTCCTCTCTAAAGCTTTTATTCTAAGACAGTTTTCCTCCCTTTTAGTATCTGTAGCACTTTCTATAAAACTTGTTATGAACTGATTTCAGAGTATTATAATGGCTATTTTCCATGTTTATCTTTCTTACTAGACTGAGTTATTTAAGGGCAGGGATCATGTGTTATTTACACTAATATCCATGGAACTTAGTATGGTACCTAGTAGGTGTTTGAGCAAAGCATTTGTTGAATTAATAAATAATGTTGGACTTCCCTGGTGGCGCAGTGGTTAAGGATCCGCCTGCCAATGCAGGGGACACGGGTTTGATCCCTAGTCCGGGAAGATCCCACATGCTGCGGAGCAGCTAAGCCCGTGCGCCACAACTACTGAGCCTGCACTCTAGAGCCTGCAAGCCACAACTACTGAGCCTGCATGCCTAGAGCCTGTGCTCTGCCACAAGAGAAGCCACTGCAATGAGAAGCCCGTGCACCACAACGAAGAGTAGCCCCTGCTCGCCGCAACTAGAGAAAGCCTGTGTGCAGCAATGAATACACGATGCAGCCAAAAAGAAATATAAATAAATAAATAAATAAATAATCGTGTGTCTTTTCATCTTATACTGTCCTGCCAGGAATGGTAGCTGTAGCTAGAATAAGTGATTATTTTGGAGGTGACAGGTGAAGGAGTAAGATGACTAGTTCAATTCAACTTATCAGACATTTATTAAGTATTTAAAAATGGTAAGGTGCTCTGCTAGGCATTGTTGAAATGGGAAACCAATATGAAGAGGAACTTCGGGAGTTTGCAGCCTAATTCCCAATTTTGATGAGTTGGTGAGGGATGATGATAAGGAATGTAATGAAGAGTTGATAAGGAGAATGATCCTTTAAAACAGAATTGTGACTGGAAACATTTGTTATAGTGCCTTAAAATGAACAAAGATTATTTGTTTACAGGTGGCAGTAGACCTGCATCGCAGGTTGTAGCAGATGTTCTCAACATTTCTCTTGAAATTTCCTTATCTCCGTTTGCAAGAGGAGCCCCAGAGCCTCATCCCTGTGGTAGCTGCCATGTTCTGGTATGATGCTGTGCTCTTCCTCTTCATCCTTCCTGTTCTAACAAAGGATCTGGGGTAGAATTTAGCTGTTTGTTATTGTAAGCAACTATGTAGAAAAGGAAGTGGAATGTTTCAATAATACTGATATTGTGATTTCTTTGAGATTGTGTACTATGCCTTGTTATTTTTATACCTGTCATAGAATCCCCAGGCATAAAAAGTTAAAAAATAGTGATTGCCTTGCTCATCATAGGTACTTAGCCTTGTGATTTTGTTTGAATGGTATCCAGTTGTTAGCTGCTTCTTAGTGAAGTTTTTTTCTTGTTTTTTGAATTAAAAAAATTTTTTTTTGGCCACACCACCTGGCTTGTGGGATCTTAGTTCCCTGACCAGGGATTGAACCTGCACCCCCTGCACTGGAAGCACGGAGTCTTAACCACTGGATCGCCCGGGAAGTCCTGCTTTTTAATGATTTTTAACAAATATTAATCTCTTACTCCCTTAAATAATAAAGAAGCACATAACATTAATTTTACTTATACTAAAAACTATGTCTTCAGCAATGTTTAGCTAGCTCCTCAACTCTTATGAAGGACATTCAACTGGCAACTGATAAAATTCCATATCGGGAGTATTTATTTACAAAACCTCTGTTCTGCATTAACATGAATGAACACTGAAGCTAGTAACACAATTATTTTTTCTTCGTGAAAAGTAGAAGTATTTTTCAGAATTCTGGGAAATGTCGAAGTAATTTTGGCTGTAGTCATACTGCATTTAATGCTATTGAGAATATTGCTAACATTAACAAAAATATTCTGTAATTTCCTCAGTTATTGCTACTGGTGATGAGGGATGAAAAGTTGGCATGCATTCATGTTTTGAGCATTTTCATTATACACGTTGGATTTTACATGTCAGAAGCAATTTTTGTTTTAGTTAAGACAGCTGAGAACATTTTTACTAGGGATAGAGGTCAGGCTGTGATTATTTGTATTTTTAGGTCAGTGATATATAGAATACAATTAATATGTCAGAGTAAATACATGTACAATTTTTGTATGTAAGTATTATGCAGTATTTATATATTTTTGTGACTTTATTTTTAGTTCATCAGGACACAGTGGTTGGGACCAAGGCATAGGTTTCATTGCTATATTGACAATTTTATTTTGTTATTTTCTGTGACCACTGGTAACACTTATCTTTCAGGTATAAGCTGTTATTCACCAGGGAGCTTTGGCAAGAGAATGGCTGTATCAGGAAGTCCATCTCCACTGTGGAAAAACAACTTGAAACTCGTCTTTATTGACGGTGAGTCAGTGTCATCTTCATACAGGAAAGATCATGCTAGTATTATTTCATGTTTTCAGTGTTATCAAATAACAGTTTGGTTTAAACCTTGTTTTGTGAGACATCATTAGGGTGCTGAACCATAATGCTTCATTACTTATGTCTAAAGGATTGCATAAAAGTCAGCCTAATAGTAGAAAAGAATGGAAGTAATAATTTGATGTTTATGAATATACCTAAAAGTAGTTGGATTAGTTTCTCTCTCACCCCTATTCTTATTTCTATATAACACATGCTAGTTAACTTACAATTCATGACTTTTATTTGAATAAATATTGGCTAGAATAGAATCACATGTATTACATGCTTATTTTAAAATATATTACTGATTTCAGGAAATTTCAGAATAACTGCAGTGTAATTGTATAGATTCTCTTCCATTTTCAAATACATAGATTATTTGGTCTTTCAACTGGTAGCCATTGTTAATGCTAGCCGCACGTTTGCTATCCCAGAGATACAGTGGATGACTACGTATATACGTTTAATATTATCACAGGAGTTAGTGTATCTACGTAGCAATCTTTAGTTCAGGTTAATATCATTTAATGTATATTTAATAATCGTAACTTCATTTTACTATACTAATTACATTTGTGACTTGACCCAACCTTACGTAACCATGAGTATGTGTATATATGTATATATGCATACATACATATGTATGTGTGTATATATGTATGTATAAGTAACTTGATACAGTTACCGATGTTGCTTTGGCCCTCTTTATTCTAGTTGTTTTCACTTGAATCATCTTCATTGTCAGGTCGTCAAAGTAAATTTTCTTTCACGGTCTTGCTTTACTAGTATTCTACCTTATTTATAGTTTTATTGTTATTATATTTTTATTTTTTTTTATTTATTTTTTTCTTACAGAGTATAAACAAATCCCAAGGTCAGAGACTGGTAGGACTGATGCTCACTGAAGTCAAAGAAACGCCTCACTCTAGGGAGAGGATCCTTATACGACAGGTACATGTTGTTACATGATTATAACCAGCCTTACCATCTGTACTAAATCTTTTTGTAAGAGGCGATGAAATAAAAAAAGGAATGACATGGCACTGTATTTGGAGAAAAGGTTTGATTGTACCATTTTCCTTTTCCTTAAAAAGGCTTGCAGTATTCCTATAGTAAGATTGGACTCTTCTTCCCATGCTCTGTAAGTAATTAAGTGTAACGATGCATTTTTCAAAATCTCTTTCCTTGAAAACATTATTTTTAGATGATTTGTCTCATATTAATATTGTTTTCACATTAAGCCTACATCAAACATTTGCAGTTGGACTAGACTTTGGAAATTTCTTTGATGCTAGTCAGACAAAATTATTTAGTGTATAAACATGAGTTTATCATAACTAGAATAATTTCTATTGTATCTATAATAATAAGATACTATTTATTGAATAATTACTGTTTGCTCAGCCCTGTGCTGAGGGCTTTCTGTGCTTCATTGTATCTCCGCAACAGTGTTGTGGGGCAGGAATAATTACCCCAGGTTTGCAGATAAGGAAACTAAGACTTAGAGAGTTTCATAATTTGTATAAGGTCAGTGGCTGACCCAGGATTCCAACCCTGGACTCTGTGACCTCAGAGCTTCTGCTCAAAGCTCCTGTTTATAAACGCTGCATTAAGCTGCATGAAGCTTTTATGTATGCAGTTCAAGACTAGGCTACTTTATTTCTGAAGCATAGTCTGGCTAGTTCACAGTGATTTTATACTACTGATTGAGGTACGCCAAAATGTGTGTGTGGAAAACATTTGCTTTTGTGACTTTACATGGACATAACTTTTGACAGTCAGTATATTATCCATGCTTAATATTGTGTGTGTAGGCGTGTGCATATATCACATATATGAATTCTTTAAGTAGAATCTTGATGATGCCTCCTTGTTAAGCTTGGTGTATCTTTAATGTCTACCCCACTCTTCAGGTAGTAGAATTGCTGTTCGGTTCACAAGTTTGCTAGAGGCTGAGACCCTTGTTTTGGGAGGTTATTTACATATGAATATAAGACAGGTAGGCTAAAATGGTGATATTAATTCTCTGTCAGATACACAATGAAATGTGAAATGTTAGTTTGACCATTGTTGAAGAAAGCCAAATGCATAAATTGTTTAGACATTATGGAAACCTATGGTCCTGTGATTTTTATGCTTAAAATTCTTCAAAGGTTTCTATTGTTTATAAGATATATATTGTGTTAATGTACATATAGGACTTTTGTTATTGGGCCATTGCATACTGTTTCAGGCTTACCTCTGGCAGCC
This sequence comes from Delphinapterus leucas, assembly GCF_059928025.1. NCBI lineage: Eukaryota > Metazoa > Chordata > Mammalia > Artiodactyla > Monodontidae > Delphinapterus > Delphinapterus leucas. The sequence goes on along the minus strand of NC_143131.1, from coordinate 76,619,503 downwards.
TTCTCCCTTACTACCCAACATCATATATATTCCTTACATGTTGACTTCAGTTAAACTGAATAGCTTGTAGTAACCCTACTGTAATTAGCTATTTGGCACTTCTTTATTAATATTCTTCTTATCATTATGATCTTTCCTCCTTGCTCCCTGGTGAGTACAAACTTTTCTTTTCTTTTTTTTTTAACATCTTTATTGGGGTATAATTGCTTTACAGTGGTGTGTTAGTTTCTGCTTTATAACAAAGTGAATCAGCTATACATATACATATATCCCCATATCTCCTCCCTCTTGTGTCTCCCTCCCACCCTCCCTATCCCACCCCTCTAGGTGGACACAAAGCACCGAGCTGATCTCCCTGTGCTATGCGGCTGCTTCCCACTAGCTATCTATTTTACGTTTGGTAGTGTATATATGTCCATGCCTCTCTCTCGCTTTGTCACAGCTCACCCTTCCCCCTCCCCGAGTACGAACTTTTCATTCAAGATTCAGCTTTGGTACTTCCCTGAAGCCTTTCGTGACTACTGACCTCTGTCATTGTACCTTACATTCTTTGAGCCTTTCCAGTACATAGATCTATTCTAGAACCTATATTTTATTGTACTTATTTACCTGTATGAATCTTTCTAACTAGACTATAGATTTCTTAAGGGCAAGTAAAAAGGCTGTCTGATTCATTTTTCTCATTCCCAGTTTTTATCACAATATCTGACACGTAATAGATGCTTAATAAGCATTTGTTGAATGAATGGTTAATCTCTGTCGGAAAGAAAAGATGATCCTCACAGTTGGTGTGATAATGGTGATAAAGTGAATTCCAAGGTGGAGTGCTGCTACACTTTTCACACATGCAGTGTGGAAAACAGTATCTTTCCTGAGGTCTCACCATAATCGTACTTGCTTCTTGGAATCAATATAGTATATGTCTGGAATTTGTTATCTTGAACACCATTTATTATTGGAAATTAACCCACAAAATTTAGATAGTTGAATTTTTCATAAATATTAGATTTCAATAATGAGTAGGATAGGTCTTGACTTAAGGACTTATTACTTTCCTTAGGGAAGGCCACATGTGGGCTGGTGTTATAATCAGTCTAAAGTTGTATAAAGACTATTTTGCTTGAAAATTATGAAAAGTAAGTCAAAGAATGAGCCTATTTGTTATCACATTTAAAGTTCTATTTGCTTTAAAATTGTGTAATTCTTATGTCATGCCATCCTGCTAAAATGCTAATAATGGCCAGTATTATCAGAGTGACAAATTCTTACATAGTTTAGTAGTTTTACATTTTGAAAAACACTAACTTATCATATTACCCCTTTAGTAATATGCCAAGCTTTAAGTTGGTTTATATTTTTTATATTTAATAAGATTATACTAATAACTGTAGTACACAGTATATATCTATTATATAATTCAATGCTTATATATTATAATAACTTAATATTATGTATAATGAGAAATATATATATTATTTAATAACATATATTAGAGGTCAAATGTTCTTTGGCCATCAGCTTATGTTATAGTTTTAACTGAGGAAATAGTATACAATGAAGATATTAATAGGAAGCTTAATGCTTCTGATAGTAACAAAATTCTGTTAAATGATTTTACTTGTTTTAGACTATATAGAAACAACTTAAGAAAATACACTGAATCAGAATAAGTTATCTTGAAATAGCATATTCACTAAATAATTTAAAATAAGGCGAGTGTTGAGGGGGTTGGAAGGAATGAAGTTTTCTTTGCTAAAGCTATAAACACTAAGACTTTTAATTTCGTAGGAAGACATTAAATACTCTGGTCATCAACTTGTGTATCCTTTAGCCTATTTAATAGTTAAAAACTTCTAAGTAAATATGTGTGATTTAATTTGTGCTGCTGAGAAACTGATCAAAAGTGGCAATAAAAGTCACATAATGAAATAAGAATACTAAAAAAAATCCAGGGATTTTACTGTGGCTCATTATTCATTCCATTTCTGGCAGCTTTCATGATTACAAATCACTTGATTGACTAACTAGACATTCTCAAAGTGAATTATGAATCAGGTTCATTTTTCCTGGTTGATAGTTGGCACATGCTGTAACTCATACTTTGTGATATATCAAATTCTTGTAACAGAAATAAGAGATATAATCAACTCTTTATTTCAGGAAAACTAAATTGCCTTTTCAAAAAATGAAATGTTGCTAACATTTTAACAACACAATGTGATTCCCGCTTTAGTTTTCCAGGGTGGAAATCACAGTGGTGACATTATTTTTCAGTTAAAAAAAATCTTTAGAATGATTTTCCATCAGGCATAAAACTCCTATTGATATCAGTCCTATAGGCTGCTTGGGCAGTTGCTTGAGCCTAGGTTGCAAAAACAATTACATTTCTTTCTTACTATTTGAAAAATGCATGTTGGAGGAATGGTACATTTTTAACATTTTCCTTTGTAGGAAATGCATTTTCCCCTAAATACCTAATTCATAATGAAGCCATGATGTTGCAGACTTTAAAACGTGAAGCATTTTAATGCTTATTAATAGAGAGGGTCTCTTTTTGAGTAGAGAAAAGGATCCATAGTGACCTGAATCTTTCCATTCGTAAAACCAAATCAAGGGGGTCAATTCTGCTTTCAAATGAATTTTGTTCTCTTTTGACTTATTAAGAGTTCTTCATGCATAACTACACTGGCAATTGAATGGCAGAAAATTCCTGTAGTATAACTGCATTTTCCTTGATCCCATCCACCCAAGCAATTGAAAATAAATGGGTGCTCCATAATGTGATATATTCAAAATTTGAGAATTTTGCACAAAATTCAGTCATTGCCGTAGTAAAACTGAGGTCCCTTCATTGAAAATTCTGAGGCTTGAGAATGTAGAGCCCAATTGTTTAACAGTATTATTATGAGATACTCTTACTAATAAAAATATTGTGTATGATAAAGTAATACTGTGTTACTTATAAAAGCAAAATCATCAAAGTTAATGGAAACTTTGCATGTATAAGGATCATAGAATTGTACTGCCATAATTTCCCTCTATGTAAAAGCACAGTAATTAATATCTCAGAGTTCCAACGCCTTTTAACTTGCTTTCTTTTATGAATAAGATTTATTTATATTGGAACCAAAAATTGTTTTATTGCTGTTTCATTGTCCTTAAAAATGTTTTATAAAACTTATTTTCTGAATAAAATTCTTCTACTATATTATTTTATCTGAAAAGGTGGAATAGTAACTTATAATTACACATCATTCTATAAACACAGCTATAAGCTTTTAATTTTAATGTTGTGTTATCTCTAGAACTGTCTAAAGTTCTTGAATTTATGCTTTAGTCACCTTGAAATTTCATTTTTATCCCCTAACACCATTAATTATGTGCCTAGTAGTTAAAATTGCTATTAAAATCTTTTATGGGATTAAAATTTTATTCCTGATTAGGCAATGAATTATATATTTAATCAGTTATTATATTCATTTAAAAATTATGACCAAAAGATTAATTCTCCAAAGATGTTTTTAACAATATAAACCATTCTAGTAGAATTGGAATGCCTTTGGTAGATTTTGTGAAATGACCATAAACTAAAGTGGGGCCGTAAAATACTGTCAATTTTCCAGCCTGGCTCAGTGCTTTTTACCTCTGTGACATAGCTGTACATTTGGAATCTAGAAACATTTATTATACTTCTTTGGGTATATTGAGGTAAGCAATATATAGTAAAATGGGTTTTTGTTGCTGTGACCTGGCCATAACACTTGGGAATAGAAGAAGACTGGGATGGAAAGGAGGAGACAAAAATATTTTTTTAAGCCACAGAAATGGACTGAATTATTTTGATCATTTGTTTTGTTGACTTAATAAAAGAGATTTCTAGATTGTCTCCATCTTGTGATGTACAACCTGATTGCTTCCATTAATTGATTGCCTTGAACAATTTAGCATTAGTATAGTCATTGTGAGAGGGGATGGAAGTATCTGGAGATTATGGGAAAACTGAAGTAAAATATTCAAGAATAAATGTCTGGTATTTGCATTTCTAGGTAAATGTTTAAAGTGTTCAGGATGTCCAATATAAATAAAATCTGCCAAAGGCTTCTGTTCCAGAGTTTACACTTTAACCTTTGACATTTATTCTCCCTCCCTTCTCTCACTAAATGTACAAGAAAATAAAATTTGCATTTTTGTAACATGGTCCAAGCATCTCATATTACATAAATATATATTGCATTTCTCAATATCAACATTACATTGGTGTCCCTATTCTAGTTTTGTACAATGAAAGTGGCAGTTTCTATCCTAGTAATATAAAGTGAATTTTTAAGTAGCATCTGATATATTAAAATTTATGGCCCTTTTGAGTATTTTTGGTTAAATCCTTCCTTGGCATAGATTTGATAAGATCTTTATTTCTCTTGTTTAGGTATATGCTAAAGGGTGGAACTACAGATTAATAGGTGTGGAGTACACAATTATATATTACTTTTTATTACATGAACACTAATATGGTATAAGTGCATGCTGTATGATTTTAGGCCTGTATGCTATTGATGTTATGGATAATCTCTAAAAGAATTCTTTAAGAACTTCCTTTTGGACTTCCCTGATTAAGGCTTTGCCTTCCAATGCAGGGAGTGCGGGTTCAATCCCTGGCTGGGGAGCTAAGATCCCGTATGCCTCGCGGCCAAAAAACCAAAACTTAAAAAACAGAAGCAATATTGTAACAAATTCAATAAAGAATGATACATGGTTAAAAAATGATATATGGTTTTGATCCTGAGAAGTCTGTTATTATGCAAAAAAATTCAAGGGACTTGAATTTTGAAGGTGATAGATGCTGGTTGGAATCAGTAATTTAGGATTGATATCAAAGAAGAACAGAAAAAAGGCATTTTGTTTTAGTTAAAACTAAAGGTTGAAAGCAACATATAATATTATTTTTGGTGTATTCTACTTTTGATGTCAACTTTGTACTTTAAAGCAGCGGTCCCCAACCTTTTTTGGCACCAGGGACCGGTTTTGTGGAGGACAATTTTTCCATGGACCCGGGGGTGGGGGGAGGGGATGGTTCGGGCGGTAATACGAGCGATGGGAGCCTCAGAGGAAGCTTTGCTCGCTCACTGGCTGCTCACCTCCTGCTGTGTGACCGGGTTCCTAACAGGCCGCGGACTGGTAGCGCTCCGTGGCCTGGAGGTTGGGGACCTCTGCTTTAAAGCCTCAAAACAAATCGTTCACTTCAGTTGGTGTATTAGTTCGGATTCTCCAGAGAAACAGAACCAATAAGATATATATAACGTATACATATACACACATGCATTTATGATTTATTTTAAGAGAGTGGCTCGCGTGATTGTGGGGACTTGGCGTGTCTAAATCTGGTAGGGCAGGCTGGCGGGCTGTAGACTTAGGCAGAAGATAACGCTGCAGTCTGGAGGCAGAATTTCTTGTCTGGGACTTTGCTCTTAAGGCCTTCAGCTCATGGGATGAGGCCCACCCAAGTTATTGAGGGTAATTCTGTTACCTAAAGTCAGCTGACTGTAGATGGTAACTGTATCTACAGATAATGCCTAACACAGTAACGCTAACAAGTGTTTGATTAAATAACTGGAAACGATAGCATAGCCAAGTTGACACATAAAATTAACCATTAGAGTTGGTCATTAAAAAATTGTTTATGTTACAAGTCACAGAAATGCCTAGGGTCAAACTATCACCACAGAACATGTTAGGCAACTTTCTTGAAATGAAAACTATCAGTTCCAGAGATAATAGCTGATATCCATTTGTTCATTAACAAATATTAATTGACTGCTCTGTATGTGCCTACACTGGAAAAGAATGGCATGCAAGACCGTGAATGGACTCTACTTTCACGTAGTTTACTGATTAATGTTGATGCTTAGGAAAAAGGCAAAAAGTGGTTGTTAACACAAAAACGAATCCACTTGACAGAAGCCCAGTTTTCCTCTGACTTGCCTTATGTAAATTTACATACACAAACCTTATGATATCTCAATGTGTAAAATAGTCACCTTTCCCTTTGATTATTTGTATTACTTCCATATTGTTCTTTAGAGATTTCTAAGAACAGTTTTGGAAAATTTTCATATTTTAGTTCATTGGTACTGTGGAACTGACTGTTTTTAAAGCACCATGCCCTTTAATCTGTAAGTAGAAACTCCTCTCTGTATCAATTTACATTGCCCTTATATTTATTTATTATGTGCTGTAAAAATCATAATAAAAACTCTTTTAAAACTGAGAACTGTTATATGCTAGATACTTTATAAAATGTCTCTCTAATTCCTTCATTCCTAGCTCCGTTTTAGAGATGAGGAAATCGATGTTCAGAGAGGTTAAATAACTTGCCCATGGTTATACAACCTGTAGGTGATGGACCATGACTGAAACTCAATTCTGTCTGGATCTGAAGCCCATGTTTTTTTCCCTATCCTACCCAACTTGTCTTTGTATGAAACGTCTTAGGTTGGCTACTGGATCTCTTGGAACAGCCTATATAATTATATATTTCTCAGACTATAAGGATCCCTGTTAGTTTTCATTATAATTTAGGTCTAAATAAAAGTTTCTGTCTTCTACTGAATATACAACTTTTGGCAAATGACTAAAATGTGCTATTTCCCTTTTTGCCTTGGCTGCCTATAAGCTCAAGTTTAATATTTTTAAAATAAATTTATTTATTCATTTACTTAGTTTTGGCTGTGTTGGGTCTTTGTTGCTGCACACGGGCTTTCTCTAGTTGTGGTGAGTGGGGGCTACTCTTCGTTGCAGTGCAAGGGCTTCTCGTTGCGGTAGCTTCTCTTGTTGCAGAGCATGGGCTCTAGGCATGTGGACTTCAGTAGTTGTGGCATGCAAGCTCAGTAGTTATAGCTCACGGGCTCTAGAGCGCAGGCTCAGTAGTTGTGACACACGGGCTTAGTTGCTCTGTGGCATGTGGAATCTTCCCGAACCATGGCTCAAACCCGTGTCCCCTGCGTTGGCAGGTGGATTCTTAACCACTGCACCACCAGGGAAGTCCCAAATTTAATATTAATACTACTCGCTTTTAGTAATTTCCTCATCTGTGGTTCCTTGTGTAACCATGTTCTACATTTGTTCATTTAATTACTGAGCTCTCCTTTATCTTTAGTTTTAAATTAACCTGTTGTATACAATGTTTTAAATTATAAATGAACACAGTCTTTTAAAGAAGGGAGGTATGGATTATAGATAGATGAAAATGAATACAGAACATTTATTTATTATTTTGTAATCTGATTACTTTGTTTTTTTCACTGATGTGTCCATGTACTTAAAACAATATATAACACATAGTAGATGTTAGTGAATGTGTAGATTGAATTCATATAACCTTCTCTCAGACATCTAGTTGATTCTAAGCAGAGTTTAAATTTGGTTACATTTAATGCATTTACTGATGTGGTAGACTTTGCTGTTCTATTTTTCACTTTCCATGGCTTTTCTGTTTTTCTCTCCCTTTTTACTTTCTTTTGGATTGATGTGATGATTAATTTTATGTGTCAACTTGACTAGGCCACAGGGTGCCCAGATAGTTCATCAAACATTGTGGTGTGTCCATGAGAGTATTTCTGAATGAGATTAACATTTGAATTGGTAGATTGAGTAAAGCAGATTGCCCTTCCCAATATGGGTGAGCCTCATCCAATCTCTTGAAGATCTGAATAGAACAAAAAGATGAGTAAGAAGGAATTCCTTTTGCCTCATTGCCTTTGAGCTGGGACATCAGTTTTTTTTTTCCCCACCGTCAGACTCAACCTGAAACATCTTCCTGGGCCCCAAGCCTACTGGCTTTCAGACTAGGACCATACTATTGGCTCTCCTGGTTCTTAGGCCTTTGGACTTGGACTGGGACTATACCATCAGCTCTCCTGAGTCTGCTGATTGCTGACTGCAGATCTTGGGGCTTGTTAGCCTCCAAAATTGCATTGGCCAATTTCTCATAATAAATATTTCTCTCTCTCTCTAGATACACACACACACACACACACACACACACACACACACACACCCCACACCCTATTGGTTTTTGGTTCTGTAATGCTGACTAATACAATTGATAATTTTTTTATTATTCCATTTTCTCTCTAATAATATAGAAGTTATACATTCTGTTTCTATTTATTGGTTACTCTAGAAATTAGAATAAACATAATTATCAAAGTCTCAAGTCAATCATTACCTTTAACTTCCTTCTGGATAATATAAAGACTTTAGAATACTTTAACCCCAGTCCCCCTCTCCTGAACATTGTTGTGTTATGTTTATCTTTAACCCCACGAGACTTTATTACTATGAATTTTTTATACTTGATGTTTATGTATGTATACTCACGTATTTGTCACTTTATTTGCTCTTGGTTCTTTCTTGCATGTTAGGTCTTTTATCTGGGAGCTCATTGCTGCTACCTGTAGTTTATCTTTAGCATTTCTTCTAGAGAGTATCTGCTGATGACACACTGCATTTTCATTGTTCTGAAGAAGCCTCTATTTTGTGTTCATTCTTTAAACATATTTCTCTGGGTATAAAATTCAGGGATGGCAATTTTGTTTGTCCTTGTGTTTAAGATCTCATTCCATTGTTTTCTAGTTTTCACTGTTGTTTTTGTGATGCCAGTTACCAGTCTGACTTTCATGTATGTATATATGTATGTATATTCATATATGTGTGTGTATATATAGCTTTGGGGTATGTCATATAATTTTGCATATTAATTTAATTCACCCATTTCAAGTATATATTCAATGATTTTTTTAGTAAATTTAGTAAGTTGTGCAGCCATCACCATTGATCAGTTTGGGGGCATTCCTGTCACCCAAATAAGATTACTTATGTTCATTAACTGTTAATCTCCATCCCCTCTCCTTTTTTTTGAATTGAAGTATAGTTGCTTTACACTGTTGTGTTAGTTTCAGGTGTACAGCAAAGTGATTCAGTTGTATATGTATATATATATTCTTTTTCAGATTCTTTTCTATTGTAGGTTATTACAAGATATTGAATATATTTCCCTGTGCTATGTAGTAGGTCCTTGTTGTTTATTTTATATATAGTAGTGTGTATCTGTTAATCCCAAACTCCTAATTTATCTCCCCCGCTTTTCCCCTTTGGTAACTTCTATCCCTTCTCCTTTACTCCAGACCATACTAATCTATTTTTTTTCTCTGTAGATTTTCCTTTCTTGGAAATTTCATATAAATTAAACCATACATTGTGTGGTCTTTTGTGCTAGTATTCTTTGAGTTAGAATAACATATTTTTTCACACTGAAGGTGTTTGATGTCTAACCTCTTTGGTGTACTCAGTAAGCATCTACTATCTTCAATCATTTATGAAAATTATGGAGGCTTCTGAAATACTAAGATATACATAAGCATGAGAATACTACTAAATATGATAATTTCATTAGGATGCTTTATTGTGTCTGACTTGTGTAATGTTACTGTTTAATATTAACATTTTAATTTATTTTTTATTTTCTATTTTTATTTTTTAAATTTTCATTTAATATTTGAGTATAGTTGATTAACAGTGTTGTGTTAGTTTCAGGTGTACAGCAAAGTAATTCAGTTATACATATACATGTATGTATTCTTTTTTCAAATTCTTTTCCCATTTAGCTTATTACAGAATACTGAGCAGAGTTCCTTATGCTATACAGTAGGTCACTGTTGGTTATGTATTTTAAATATAACAGTGTGTACGTGTCAATCCCAAACTCCCAATCTATCCCTCCCCCCAACCCTTCCTCCCTAGAATAATATTTTTTAGCTTCATATATGTCAGAGCATGTGTTAGTAATTTGTTCTTTTTATTGATGAGTAGTATTCCACTGTATGCGTATACTACATCATGTCTGTCCATGCATCAGTTGATGGATATTTAGGTTTATATGGTTTTCAACTATGAATATGAGTAATGCTGCTAAGAGAATCCATGTGTGAGTCTTTGTGTAAATATATGTTTTAATTGCTCTTGGGTAGATACCTAAAAGTAAAATTGTTCAGTCATTTGGAACATTTATTTTTAACTTTTTACGAGACTTCCAAACTGTCCAAAGTGGTTGCATCATTTTATGGTCCCACCAGCAAAGTATGAGGACCCTTCTTTCTCCACATCCTTGCCAACATTTGCTATTATCTGTTTTTTTTAAAAAAATTATTATAGCCGTTCTAGTGGGTGTGAAATTGCTTCTCATTGTGGTTTTAATTTGCATTTTACTAAACTAATGACACTGAATACCTTTTTGTGTGCTTATTAGCCACTCATATATCTTCTTTGGTGAAATGCTTTGTGAAAAATTTTACCCAATTTTTGATTGTGTTGTTTGTCTTCTTGTATACAAAGAGTTCTTTGAATATTTTGTACACAAATCCTTTATAAGAAAATATTTCTCAAATATTTTCTCCCAGTCTGTTGCTTGTCTTTTAATTTTCATAATAATATCTTTTGAAGTATAAAAGATTTGAATTTTGATGAGGTCTAATTTATCAGATTTTAAAAAATGAACCATGTTTTTCGTGTCATATCTAAGAAAGTTTTGCCTAACCTAAGGTCTTGAAGATAATCACCTATGTTTTCTTTTGAAAGTTTGATTTGACTCTAACATTTAAATGTGTGATCTGTTTTGTGTTATTTTTTATGTATAGTGTGAAATAAAGGTATAACTTTATCTTTTGGCATATGGATATCCAGTTTTCCTAGTACCATTAATTAAAAAGGCTATCTTTTCCCTCAGTGAATTTCCTTTGCAACTTTGCTGAAAATTAGTTTCTTTTCTAGTGATCTACATGTCTGTCCTTGTGCCAGTACTACATTGTGTTGATAACTACTGAAGTAGCTTTATATTAAGTTTTGAAATTGGGAAGTATATGTTACCCAGCTTTGTTTGTCTTTTTCAAAATTGTTTTGGCATTCTATATAAATTCTCTGTAAATTTTGCAATTCTATATGATTTGCAATTCTAAATACATTTTAGGATCATGTTGCCAATATCTGCCAAAAGCCTGCTGAAATTCTGGTAGCGATTGATGTATGAATCAATCTGGGGAACACTGGCATCTTAACAGTTTTGAACTTTCCACTCCACGAACGTGGTATCTTGACCTTCTTTTGAAGGTAGTCTTTCTCTGTCCCTCCCTCTGCTGCACCTGATTGCTTTTAAGATCTTTCTCTTTCCCTTTGGTTTTAAATGGTTTCATGATGATGTGTTTAAGTGTGGATTTCCTTTCATTTATACTGCTTGGGAAATTTGGCTTCTTGTATATGTGAATTGGTGTCTTTCATTAGTTCTGGAAAATTTTGTTGATCTATTCAAATATCTTTTTTTATTGAATCTAAAGTACCATCAATTTTAAGATGTACCATTCAGGTACCACTAAAAGAGAAAAAATTACTACTAATGCCTTAATAATAGTATTATTTAATGAATGAATTGGTCATATTGACCCTGGTTGCTTAGAAATTTATCATTTTCTCAAAGGATTTGGCAAACATCTCCACAGTTGCGTTGCTTGATGTATAGTCTTTTACATGTATCTCTGTAAGAAAGCATATCACAATTTCATATACTTGTATCTTTCTTTCTTAGGTTCTGTAAGTAATTAGTTGTTGCTTTGCAAGGTGTCCAAATCAATTCAGACTGCTATAACAAAATACCATAAACTGGGTGGCTTAAACAACAAACACTTATCTTCCACAATTCTGAAGGTTGGGAAGTCCAAGATCAAGGTGCTGGCATATTCTGTGTCTGGTGAGGACCCTCTTCCTGGTTTGTAGATGGCCGCCTTCTTGCTGTATTTTTACATGGTGGGGAAGAGAGATCATCTCTCTCATGTTTCTTATAAGGGCACTAATTCCATTCATGAAAGTTCTACCCTCAAGACCTAATTACCTCCCAAAGGTCCTACCTCTAAATACCATCAAATTGGGATTAGGACTTTAACATATGAACTTTGTGGGGAACACAAATATTTAGTCCATAGTATAAGAATATAATCACCACTCATTTGTGGTCATTATTTTAGTTATGAATATTTGCTTCACTAATGTCTGATTGTGTGCCCTTCTGTAACACAATAGCTTTTAAAAGCTTTTCTGAAGTATAGTTTACATTGCAATCACTTCTCAATGGCAAGTCATAGTTTTTAAAAATTTACTTTTTCAAGGTGTACGTGATGACTTAATATACATATACATTGTGAAATGATTACTACAATCAAGTTAATTAATGCATCCATTACCTCACATAGTCACTTTTTTTTGGTAGTGTGAACACTTAAGACCTACTTTCTTAGCAAATTTCAAGTATATAATACAGTATTTTTAACTATAATGCTGTACATTAGATCCTCATTATTCATATTATAACTGAAAGTTTGTACACTATGGACATCACATCCCCATTTCCCTCACCCCCACTCCTGGCAACCACAGTTCTACTCTCTGGTTCTATGTATTTGACTTTTTTAGATTCTAAATGTAATAAGTGAGATCTACAGTGTTTGTCTTTCTCTGTCTGATTTATTTCACTTAGCATAATGTCCTCCAGATTCATCCGTATTGTTGAAAATGACAGAATTTCCTTCTTTTTGGAAGGAAATTGGCTGAATAATATTCCAGTGTGTGTGTGTGTGTGTGTGTGTGTGTGTGTATACACCACATTTTCCTTATCTGTTCATCCATTGATGGACACTTAGGTTATTTCCATATCTTGGCTGTTGTGAATAATGCTGCAGTGAACACAGGAGTGCAGATATCTCTTTGAGATAGCAATTTTATTTCTTTCGGTTATGCACCCAGAAGTAGGATTGCTGGATCATATGGTAGTTCTATTTTTTAATTTCTTGAGGGACCTCCATGCTTTTTCCCATAATAGCTGTATCATTTATATTCCAACCAACATTGTACAGGGGTTCTCTCTTCTCCGAACCCTTTCCAACACTTGTTATTTCTTGTATTTTTGATGATAGCCACCCTAATAGGTGTGAGATGATAGCTCATTTTAGTTTTGATTTGCATTCCCCTGATGGTTAGTGGTGTTGAACACCTTTTCATACACCTGTTGGCAATTTGTATGTCTTCTTTGGAAAAATGTCTATTCAGATCTTTTGCCTATTTTAAAATCAGGTTATTATTATTATTTTTGCTATTGGTTTATATTAGTTATTTATTTATTTTGGGTATTAACCTCTTATCAGATATATGTGATTTGCAAATATTGGATTTTAAATTTTAGTCATTGTATTTTCAATTTCTAGAAATTTTATTTGATCTTTTTTCAAACCTGCTTTCACTTTTTATAATTTCCTGTATGTATTTGCAAGCATGCTATTAATTAATTTTTAATGTAGTAAGCATAGTTTTATAATTTGTTTCTGATAATTCTAATATTTGGAGTCTTAAGGGATCTCTTTCAGTCGTCTTTCATTTATGCAGACTTTTGACCATGGTGCTTTGTTTCCTTGTATGCTTGGTTATTTTTCTTATTGCCTTCATAAAATTATTTGGAGAGCTCTGGAGGCTTAGACTATACTTACCTTCCTATAGGGAAGATTTGCATTTGCTTTTGCTAAAGAACCTGCGACCATTCCACCAACAGTTCGAGGTTCCCTACTCAGCCAAGGTAATGAGAACCTGGTCAGCTAATCCCCACAAGGGCCAGTCTATGGCCAAAGATTTTCAGTAATGGAAGGCTGAGAGTTTATGGTTTCAGGTCTTATTTTAAGTTTTAACCCATTTCAAGTTAATTTTTGTGAGTGCTATGAGATAGATGTTCTTTTGTATCTGAGAATAGAGGTTCCCCCGTTTTCCTTCTCTTTTTTCTCCTGCTCCTCTTAGTGCCAAAGCAACCTTCACCCCACTGTCCTAGGGGTGGGGTTGAGAATGGGGAAGACAGGTTTCATTCTAGGTATTACCTTTGAGGTCCAACTTAATAAGGTGAGGGTTTTCTGTTAGCCACCCCAGTTTAGGTGGGGCTCTTTTCCTTCGATGTTCCAGAATTGAAGCTTAAATTTGCCAGTTGGCAGATGTCTTCATAGGTGTTTGATGTTCTACTTACTAGAGAGATGGCATTGGGTTTTATATTTCACTAAGCATTCAGCATGACAGTTCCCCATTATCATGTCAGCTCAGTGCTTTAAAGTGATGGCATTTAAAAAAAATTCTTCATTTTTCATTTTCAGCAGGAGGGATGGTCTCAACTAGTAGTTCTCAGCTGGGGATGATTTCATCCCCTTGAGGGACATTTGGCAACATCTGAAGATATTTTTGGCTCCTATAATTGGGGTTGGGGGAGATACTGACATCTAGTCAGTAGAGACCAGTGATGCTTCTAAACATTCTACAATACATAGGATACCCTCCTGCAAAAAAGAGTTATCCAGCCCCAAATGCCAATAATACCAAGGTCTAAAAAATTTAGGCTTCCATTACTGAAAATAAAAGTTCAAGAAGATAGTTTATAATTTTAAAATTTGGAGTTTGAATAAATTGTCATACTTCCACAAATTTTATTTCATACTAATGTATATCAAGTTTTATATTCCAGCTACAGAAGATTTCCTAAACCAATTTTTATTCATGAGTATTACCATTAAGATCACATTTAAAAATATAATATGTTTTATCCTGGTACTTGTTGGCAGGGTTGAAACTAGGGTGAGGTGAGCAGTGCACTTGCTTCAGGCACAAAATTCACAGTGGACAAAATATCAAAATTTTAAATAGAGACAGTTACTAACTATGTTGTGCTGTATTGGAACCTGAGGCAAAAAGAAAAATCAGTAATATTGACTCTGTATTAATTTAAAATTTTGATATTTTGTTCATCATCAGTTTTTTTACATAAATTCTGATTATTTAAAATAAGGTATTAAAATATTATTTATCTTGATAGCTGAGTTTTTTTGCACCTTCCTAAATTTGCACCCAAGGTACCTTACTCCTCTCATCTTAGTCCTGACCCTGCTTGTTGGTGAGACATTCTGGCTAGGTAGCTAACATAGGATGGAGGGACCAGGGCTGACAATAGACTTTATTTCTAGGGCAGGACAGGTGCTAGGATGACTGTCCTAATATAAGGTTGGGGGACAGTTTGAGGAACAGTGGCATAATGTTCAAATATTCAGTTATCGCTAGTAATCTCAAATATTCACTTATACTTTGAATAAAATATTCTTGTTCAGGGGATTCAAGGTAAAGTTGCAAGGGCCTCATAGGCATACCAAGCGTATCAGTAAGAAACTGAGTTGGTAATTCCTTATAAGAGAGCAGACATATAGGAAGCAGTTGATTGGTGTCCTTGAGAGAGGAGGCATAGCCACCAGACTTAAGACCATAGCTGTAACGATTAGGATTGTGATTTCTGCTGAGGGAGATTGAAAGTTCATGGCTTACTATGCTAGTCATAGAAAAAGTGTAATGAGAAGTCATTCTTTCTGACTGGGGTACATTAGAGGCAAGGGAAGCCTCAAAAACTTGGGTTTGGTAGTCCTGTTTATCACATGGGAGGAGTGAAGCTTATGGAAACCAGTTGGTCAGCCTTTACCTTCCTCACTTCCTGTGCTCCCCCAACTTAATGTGGTGAATGACTAAATGATAAGAGGTACTAAGTTTGCACTGAAGCAGTTTAGGATTTTATTTTATTTTTATTTATTTATTAAAAAAATTTTATTGGAGTATAGTTGCTTTACAATGTTGTATTAGTTTCTGCTGTAAAGTGAATCAGCTATAAATATACATATATCCACTCATTTTTAGATTCTTTTCCATATGAGTCATATTGAGTAGAGTTCCCTGTGCTATACAGTAGGTCCTTATTAGTTATCTGTTTCATATATAGTAGTGTGTATGTGTCAATCCCAATCTCTCATTTTATCCCTCCCTCCCTTTCCCCCTGGTAACCATAAGTTTGTTTTCTACATCTGTGACTCTATTTCTCTTTTGTAAATAAATTCATTTGTACCATTTTTTTTAGATTCCACATATAAGCAATATCATATGATATTTGTCTTTCTCTTACTTCACTCAGTATAACAATCTCTAGGACCATCCGTATTACTGCAAATGGCATTATTTTGTTTTTTATTTATGGCTGAGTAATATTCCATTGTATATATGTACCACATGTTCTTTATCCATTCTTCTGTTGATGGGCATTTAGGTTGGTTTCATGTCCTGGCTATTGTAAATAGCACTGCAATGAACATTTGGGTGCACGTATCTTTACAAATTATGGTTTTCTCTGGATATACATATGCCCAGGAGTGGGATTGCTAGATCATGTGGTAGCTCTATTTTTAGTTTTCTAAGGACCCTCCATACTGTTCTCCCTAGTGGCTGTACCAATTTACATTCCCACCAACAATGTAGGAGGGTTCCCTTTTTTCCACACCCTCTCCAGAATTTATTGTTTCTAGATTTTTGGATGATGGCCATTCTGACCGGTGTGAGATGATACCTCATTGTAGTTTTGAGTTGCATTTCTCTAATAATCAGTGATGTTGAACATCTTTTCATGTGCTTTTTGGCCATCTGTATGTCTTTGGTGAAATGTCTGTCTATATCTTCCACCCATTTTTTGATTGGCTTCTTTTTTTTCTTAATTGAGCTGCATGAGCTGTTTGTATATTTTGGAGATTAATCCCTTGTTGATCACTTTGTTTGTGAATATTTTCTCCCATTCTGTGGGTTGTCTTTTCGTTTTGTTTATAGTTTCCTTTGCTGTGAAAAAGCTTTTAAGTTAATTAGATCCCATTTGCTTATTTTTGTTTTTATTTTCATCATTCTAGGAGGTGGATCAAAAAAGATCTTGCTTCAATTTATGTCAGAGAGTGTTCTGCCTATGTTTTCCTCTAAGAGTTTTATAGTATCCGGCCTTATATTTAGGTCTTTAATCCATTTTGAGTTTATTCTTGTGTATGGTGTTAGGGAGTGTTCTACTTTCATTCTTTTACATGTAGCTGTCTGGTTTTGTCAGCATCACTTATTGAAGAGGCTGTCTTTTCCCCATTATATATTATTGCCTCCTTTGTCATAGATTAGTTGACCATAGCTGTGTGGGTTTATCTCTGGGCTTTCTATCCTGCTCCACTGATGTGTATTTCTGTTTTTGTGCCAGTACCATGCTGTTTTGATGAGTGTAGCTTTGTAGTAAAGTCGGAGGTCAGGGAGCCTGATTCCTCCAGCTCTGTTTTTCTTTCTCAAGATTGCTTTGGCTATTTAGCATCGTTTTGTGTTTCCATACAAATTATACAATTTTTTGTTCTAATTCTGTGAAAATGCCATTGATAATTTGATAGGGATTGCATTGAATCTGTAGATTGCTTTGGCTAGTATAGTAGTTTTGACAATATTGATTCTTCTAATCCAAGAACATGTATATCTCTCCATCTGTGTCATCTTTGATTTCTTTCATTAGTATCTTATAGTTTTCTGAGTACAGGTCTTTTGCCTCCTTAGCTAGATTTATTCCTAGGTATTTTATTCTTTTTGTTGCAGTGGTAAATGGGATTGTTTCCTTAATTTCTCTTTCTGATCTTTCATTGTTAATGTATAGGGGTGCAAGAGATTTCTGTGTATTAATTTTGTATTCTGCAACTTTACCCAATTCATTGATTAGCTCTAGTAGTTTTCTGGTGGCATCTTTAGGATTCTCTATGTATAGTATCATGTCATCTGCAGACAGTGACAGTTTTACTTCTTCTTTTCCAATATGTATTCCTTTTATTTCTTTTTCTTCTCTGATTGCCATGGTTAGGACTTCCAAAACAATGTTGAATAAAACTGGTGAGAGTGGACATCCTTATCTTGTTCTTGATCTTAGAGGAAATGCTTTCAGTTTTTCAGTGTTGAGAATGATATTTGCTGTGGGTTTGTCATACATGGCCTTTATCATGTTGAGGTATGTTCCCTCTATGCCCACTTTCTGGAGAGTTTTTATCATAAATGGGTGTTAAATTCTGTCAAAAGCTTTTTCTGCATCTATTGAGCTGATCATATGGTTTTTATTCTTCAATTTGTTAATATGGTGTATCACATTGATTGATTTGCGTATATTGAAGAATCCTTGCATCCCTGGAATAAATCCAACTTGATCATGGTGTATGATCCTTTTAATGTGTTGTTGGATTTGGTTTGCTAGTATTTTGTTGAGGATTTTTTAATATTTTCTTTTTTAAAACATTTATTTAATTAATTTATTTTTGGCTGTGTTGGGTTGTCGTTACTGTGCGTGGGCTTTCTCTGGTTGTGGCGAGCCAGGGCTACTCTTTGTTATGGTGCACAGGCGTCTCATTTTGGTGGCTTCTCTTGTTGCAGAGCATGGGCTCTAGGCACATGGGCTTCAATAGTTGTGGCACGCAGGCTCAGTAGTTGTGGCTTGTGAGCCCTAGAGCACAGGCTCAGTAGTTGTGGCACGCAGGCTTTGTTGCTCTACAGCATGAGAGATCTTCCTGGACCAGAGCTCGAACCCATGTCCCCTGCATTGGCAGGCAGATTCTTAACCACTGCACCACCATGTTGAGGATTTTTGTGTCTTTGTTCATCAGTGATATTGGCCTGTAATTTTCTTTTTTTGTGATATCTTTGTCTGGTTTTGGTATCAGTGTGATGGTGGCCTTGTAGAATGAGCTTGGGAGTGTTCCTTCCTCTGCAATTTTTTGGAAGATTTTCAGAAGGGTAGGTGTAAACTCTTCTCTGTATGTTTTATAGAATTTACCTGTGAAGCCATCTGGTTCTGGACTTTGGTTTGTTGGAAGAGGTTTTTTTTGTTTTTTTGTTTTTTTTTTACATCTTCATTGGAGTATAATTGCTTTACAATGGTGTGTTAGTTTCTGCTTTATAACAAAGTGAATCAGTTATACATATACATATGTTCCCATATCTCTTCCCTCTTGCATCTCCCTCCCTCCCACCCCTCTAGGTGGTCACAAAGCACCGAGCTGATCTCCCTGTGCTATGTGGCTGCTGTTGGAAGATTTTTAATCATAGTTTCAATTTCAGTACTTGTGATAGGTCTGTTCATATTTTCTATTTCTTCCTGCATTCAGTCTTGGAAGGTTGTACTTTTCTAAGAATTTGTCCATTTCTTTTAGGTTGTCCATTATTGGTGTATAGTTCCTTGTAGTAGTCTCTTTTGATCCTTTGTATTTCTGTGGTGTCCGTTGTAACTTCTCCTTTTTTATTTCTCATTTTATTGATTTGAGTCTTCTCCCTTTTTTTTCTTGATGAGTTTGGCTAAAGGTTTATCAATTTTGCTTATCTTCTCAAAGAACCAGCTTTTAGTTTCATTGATCTTTGCTATTGTTTCTTTCGTTTCTATTTCATTTATTTCTGCTCTGATCTTTATGATTTCTTTCCTTCTACTAACTTTGGGTTTTGTATGTTCTTCTTTCTCTAGTTGCTTTAGATGTAAGGTTAGGTTTTTTATTGGAGATTTTTCTTGTTTCTTGAGGTAGGATTGTATTGCTATAAATTCCCTCTTAGGACTGCTTTTGCTGCATCCCATAGGTTTTGGATCACTGTGTTTTTGTTGTCATTTGTCTCTAGGTGTTTTTTTATTTCCTCTTTGATTTCTTCAGTGATCCATTGGTTGTTTAGTAACATATTTTTAGTTTAGGAATTTCTTACTTTAGTCAAAATGAACCCAGATACAGGGCAAGACAGAGCCTGCAGGTGGAGGGGGGTGCCTTGTTGAACCGCTTTTAGGAGTTAGAGAAGCCTGAGGCAAGAGAAATGAAGTGAGAACTAATGTTGGAAAGTGTTTTGAAGCATTTATTTCTAAATTGTTTTATTAAACCAGCCATTTGTGTGTCATCAAATCACTCATGTGTCCAGCAGCAAGTCACGTGTACAGCAGAGTAGTGACTATCTTCCTGTATTGGTGTTCCCATGCTTTTCCTCCTAGAATCTCTCAATTCCAATTGTATCACAACAGTTTTATTGTGTTTTTTAAGTGGGCAAAAAGTGTCCACTTGTGAGTATGTGTATTTTAAATGTTTTTGAAAGGAAACTTCTTCTTTACGGGTGCTCATTTCTCGGATATGTTCTTGTTTTAGATTTTAGCACAACAGAACTAAAACTGTAAAAGGTCGCTTTGAGTTAAGTGTCAGAAATCATGTTAAAACTACTATCTGTTTGCATTACAGAGGAAACACTGAGGGCTTCAAAGCAATTTTTAGTGCTAGAATGTCAGAGAAGTAAAGGAATGCTAGCAATCAGATAGGATTCCATAAGGACAGCCCCTTGAGCCTGCTAAAGCATCAGAGCTACAAAGAATGATGGGCTTTGCAAGCAGTATCTGCAGAGTGGGCTACAGCCCTTGAAATAAAAAGAAATGGAATCCAGCAACATCTTTGATGCATAATAGGTCTCAGCAGTACTGTGAAAGATCTTACCGTTTTTTTTTTCTTTTTAAATAGATGACACACACTCATCAGGCATATTCTTCCTTGGTGGAAGAGGATATTCAACACTGATGACGTCCCTTTTTTTTTTTCTTGGCACATTTACCCCCCAGTTCCCAAAATACCATTCTTGCCTGTATATAAAATCAATGACAACTGTAATATATATTTTTGAAATAATTCCAGTGATGATTTTAAAACATTGAAGATAAGCTAATCACATAGCAATTTAGGAAGTTAATTGGCAGCCCAGAGTACATTCATGGTCATGAGGCATATTCTAAAAGCTTTTTTGATTGTACATGATTGCCAAGAGAGCTTATCATAGACTAATCCATATAGGTCTGAAGATCCTTTGACACTGGCCTGCTTGTAAATAAGTTGCTTTATTTTTTCTCTTTCTTTGTCTCTTTTTTTCCCTTGATTCTTGCAGATTTATTCTGTTGCATATATCAGCTTCTTAACAGTGCTTTAAAGTTTCAAGTTGTCATGTTGTATACTGATTGTTTAAAATTTTTCCTCTTAATTTATCATAGGAGGAACTCTCTCTAAAGACTTCTATTTTAATTTTTCTTTAAAATTCTTTATTTCTTATTCATTCTTTTAAAAATTTTGAATTTCCCCAGTATATTTATTTTCACATTATTTTATTATTTTCCTTTTCTCTCTACCCTCTTATATTTTCCTTTCCTTTTTTTTTTTTTTTTGTAATGACTGCAGCTATGCCACAGACATGGCCAAAGAGAGAGTCTCTGTCACAGATGAGCAAAGTTAAGGACTTATTCATTCAATTTCTCTCTGACAGGTCTCTCAGCCTACGGACGGCCTCATAACACTCCTTACCCTAGTAACATGTGGGCTAACTTTCCTTATTGTACTTCCTGCTCTGTAGATGTCATATTCAGTCTTTTGGAAAAGATACTACTTTGTAAAACTGCATACTATCTGACTTTTATAGGTATCTGTTTTAAAACCTATGATTGCTAATTTAGACAAATAGAGAACCAAGAGCTAGGAGAGTACCTCTTGGGAAATGATCTTCCATGTAATATGCCTAGCCTAACCTTGCTGATAATCCAGGTGATGGTGAACCCCCTTAAAAATGTTCATGGGTCAAACTCTTGGTATAGCTTTTACACTAGCCTGGCTCTAATTTAGTTATTTCCTGGATGATCCTCTTTGTTTGGCAGGGTCATGGGAGTATCCTTTGGGTATAAGGCCCTCCCAGCTCTTTTTCCTCATTATTTGTGTTAACAATGTATCTATGACTACTAAGTAAGGAAAATGAAAATCTTGCTACTAGGAATTACATGATTTTAAAATATGGAAATGGGATTTATTTTCACTAAAATGTTTCACTGTAATACTGCTTTCTTTTAATGTTAAATTGAGAAAGCCTTTAACTTTCTTTCGTTTTTAATATCATTCTTACTGGAAATTCTTCATTCTACTTGTCATTGAGTGAATAAGACCTTAGAAAAGATCTTAGTACGGAATAAGGAGAGTCATTATAGTTGGAAAAACATAAGGTGTAATATTAAAAGATCTGGATTGTTGTCCTCACTCTATTATTTATTAGCCAAGTGACTTTGGAAAAATCAGTTTACCTTTCTTACCTTTAGTTTCTTCATTTGCAAAATAGGAATGATATTACCTCACAGGATTATTATGAGACTCAAATGAAATATTTGTGAAGGTGCTTTATAAAGTGATATTTAAGTTTTATATTCTAAGTAATACCATGTTATTTTACTTGTGTACTTGGTAAGTTACTTTCTAAAGGCCGTGGTTTGAGAGGCAGTAAAGTTAAGCCACATTGCTTAAGTTCAAATTCCCAATCTTCCTCTTACTAGAGGTGTGGCCTAACCTCTCTTAGTCTCACTTTCCTCTTCTATAAAATGAGAGTGATAATAGTGTCTATCTCATAGGGTTGTTGTGAAGATTAAATTATCTAATCCATGTCAAATACTTCCACCAGTGTTCAGCACATTCAATACATGTTACCTATTGTCATTATCATTCTTAGATTTTATAAAAAGAAGCTCTTTTCCTAAATTAAAGACTATATTACCATTTATCAAGTGGCCACTCTGTTGTGACACATCCAAGCAATTAATTCAGTTTTTCCTTAGTGGTAAATACATATGTAAATACAATGTTACAGTTTTCTTCAGTTAAGAAAACTCATTAACATTATTTTAAATGGTAGTATCCCTGATAAGTTGTGTGCATATAGTATTTTGGCAAATTTAGTTATATTTTGGGTATGGTAAGGAAATTCAGAAAATAACTCCTGAAAATAAATCCATTGAATAATAAAGGACCCTTTGAAATGTGATTATTCACTAGTTTATTCATTCTTGAAGCCAATTTTCACTTAAAAAAGGAAATCTGGCTATATTTATATGCACTAATAATTTGTGAGAATTAATTAATTATGTAATCTGTTTTAAAGTGATCACCAAAATGATCAAAGCAGCAGCCTTGAAGGGTTAGTTAAAACATGCTGGAAATAATGAATATAATGATGTAATTTCTTCAGGTAAATGCCTAATATAAAGTCTGACTAAAACAGAGACTAGAGTTTTGAAAATAAATGAGTAACTGAAAGACTGTGATTTTTGTTGTGTGCTGATCAGTTTAGCAAGATCTAGGGCAGTCTAATAGTTGAGATTAACTTGTAATATTCAGGTTAAAAATGTATGCTTTTTCTGTTCCTCATAAAAGGCATGGCTTATACTACTTGTAGTTCATTTGTGATTGCTTTCACATTTTGTGTGTTAATACTTTGGTGAAGTGTACAATATACAAGTGAATTAAATGTTTGATGATTGTGGCACAGTCCAAGACTGATTTCAGCCAGTCAGAATGTTGCAGTTTTGGCTTAATTACAAGAAGAGCCTGAGTCTCATGGTTTCTGTGACAACCTAAGGTCAGGTGACCTGGATATGTCCTGCCAAGCTGTTCCTGTGGAATAAATAGGCTGTTTGTAAACAGGATGGCTAAGCATTCTCTCACAAGATTTCAAGTTCACAGAGTATGAGGCAACTGGGTAAAAGGTCAAAGGTTAAAGGTAATAAGTCATTTTGGGCCTGTTCTTTTGTGGAGTCTGGCTGCCTTTCAGACTGAGGTCTTGGAAATATTTCACACACAGGCCTTTTGCCAAAAAACTACTGAGAGTTGGCTCAGGCAGGATTCTATTACAAAGTTCTTTCTCTCACTCTCTTTCTGTCTGAATCCTGCCATCTGAAATTTATAAAAATGCAAGGAATTTTTTAAAAGTAAGCATATAAATGAGGCAACTAAATAAATTCATGTTTTACATAAAATAAATCTAGAATGACTTTATTTCTTAGGGACAGAGGTCCACAAACTGAATTTATTTATTTATTTTTTATTTAGGCTGCACGGGGTCTTAGTTGTGGCACATGAGATTTTCGTTGCAGCATGTGGGATCTTTTTTTTTTTAGTTGCAGCGTGCGGGCTTCTTAGTTGTAGCATGAGGACTTCATAGTTATGGCATGCAGACTCTTAGTTGCGGCATGCGAACTCTTAGTTGTGGCGTGCATGTGGGATCTGGTTCCCCAACCAGGGATAGAACCCGGGTCCCCTGCATTGGGAGCGTGGCATCTTACCCACTGGATCACCAGGGAAATCCACAAACTGAATTTATTGTGATAAATACTTGCAAAATGGATTGCAAGTATGTTTTAGAAAAAGAGTAAGTATATCAAAATGACAAATAAGATTAAAATATTGGCAGAAAAATTTGGAGCAGTTGCAGGCTTTTTTAAAGAAGCAATAAATATCTGTTCCACCTAAGCCACCAGAGGCAGTCTTTAAACAGTCTAGTGAGATATTTTAACTAATAAGCTCTTCTACTAGTATATGTTATGCTATTGAATGTTAAGATTTGCTGTGTATTATGAAGAAAAGGTATAATTAGGCTTCCTCAAAATTTGCTTCCCTTTAGATTTATTGCTGTTGTTATTCTTGCTCAGAGTAGGAATTCATTCCAGGAATAGAAAAAACAAAGTGAACATTAGATTTACCTTCTCTGTCATTAAAGCTTGGCTTAAAGAGCTTTTTTCAGTTCCTTGGCTATAATATTTGTCTGCATTATTTGTTTTCTTCTGTTTGTGCAATACTATAGAGTTACAACTTCTATATTGGTCAATTTTGGTTTATTTTCATCCTTGGATTTGAAATACTTTGTTAATAAAGATGTGGGCACTGGATATTAAGGTAGAAAAAGGTAGGTCAAGGGACAGTGAAAAGATGGCAAAAGAACTATTCCCAAACACAAAGTATGAGCCATATGTTATTTTATCTGTAAACAAACTTCTGTGGGATGGTAGCAGTTACAAAGAAATCACCCAGATAAAGGGAAAAATAAAAACACTTCATTAGGAAACTTAGTGTAACTCCTACTAGAAACCAAAGCATACAGTTTGGATCATAACCAGTGATACCTTGGCTTTCATTATTTTATTGTACTGATGAGGATAGGCATGGAAAGGATGGGACTTTCCAGTGTGTTTCATAAAGTCCAGTTTCTTTTCTTCTTTGTGTAACAGTGAAACAAACCCATTTATGTCTCAAACAGAATTTTTCTGAAAATATCTTAACTCACAGGTGGTCTTATTTTTACTCCCTTCAGAAAATTCAACAAGAAAAATATTTTCTTTTCCTTGAATTTCTTGATATCAGGAACATGCTGCAGTATGAGGTATTACATATGTTGATAAACAGCTTTCTCTTCTCTGTTTTTTTATTAACCAGAACGACAAATGACTTCCAACTAGACTGTGTTGGAGAAATTAGAAAATGACAACTTTTAAAAGAATGTATTTTAAAAGTTTGGACAGATCTTTACTTCTTTTTCCCATGTCAAAGAAAAACCTGAAAAATGTTTACTCTTTTAAAAATAATTAACTTCAGAAAAGTAATCTTGGACAAGTCACTGAGACTCTCTGAATCTATTTTGTTATGGAGGCTAGAACTTGATCTTTAAGGTTTTTCCCAACTCTAAACTAAGTTGCATCTCATCAAATGTTTGTAGGACTGAAGAACTGACTTGTTAAATTTGGTATTTATGTCATTTTTTCTCAGTGAATAAAATGTTAAGGAGAAAGTGAATCAGGACCTTGAAGTATGAAAGATGCTATGAATCCATTTTATTTTTTAAATTTTAAAATAAATAAATTTATTTATTTTTGGCTGTGTTGCGTCTTCGTTGCTGCGCGGGCTTTCTCTAGTTGCGGCGAGCGGGGGCTACTCTTCGCGTTGTGGTCCGTGGACTTATCATTGCGGTGGCTTCTCTTGTTCCATAGCATGGGCTGTAGGAGCACGGGCTTCAGTAGTTGTGGCTCGCGGGCTCTAGAGCACAGGCTCAGTAGTTGTGGCACACGGATTTAGTTGCTCCGCGGCATGTGGGATCTTCCCGGGCCAGGGCTCAAACCCATGTCCCCTGCATTGGCAGGCACATTCTTAACCACTGTTCCACCAGGGACGTCCCTATGAATCCATTTAAAAAAGGCATTTACCATTGTATCCCCTTGTTTGCCTGCTTCCCTTTGACACTCTTACTACTATTGGAGCTAATACCATTGGTCCTGCTGCTGCTGCCTCAGATGAGAGGCAAAGACGGCTGATGAGGTCAGCAAGTGGACTTACTTCTCTAGGGCCTAAATGGGAGGGCTAGGTGATCTCTGGTGCAGAAATCTCTATAAGAGTCATGAATGAAATGACCATTTGAAAACCTCCAAATCAGGCAAGACCTCTGATCTAAATTAAAAATACAGCTATTAGGTTGTTTCCATATCTTGGTTATTATGAATAATGCTGCAAAGAACACAGGAGTGCCAGTATTTCTTCGATATCCTTGTTTTCATTTCCTTTGGATATATTCCCAGAAGTGGGATAACTGGATCATACAGTAGTTCTACTTTAAATTTTTTTGAGGAACCTTCATACTGTTTTCCATAATGGCTCTACCAGTTTACATTCCCACCAACAGTGTACAAGGGTTCCCTTTTCTCTACATCCTCACCAACACTTATTTTCTGTGTTTTTGATGATAGCTATTTTAACAGGTATGAGGTGATATCTTGTGGTTTTGATTTGCATTTCCCTGGTGATTAGAATGTTGAGCACCTTTTCACGTACCTTTTGGCTATTTGTATGTTTTTGTAAAAATGTCTGTTCAGTTCCTCTGCCCACTTATAAATCAGATTTTTTGGCTATTGAGTTATATGAATTCTTTGTATATTTTGGATATTAATCCCTTATGACGTGTAATTTGAAACTATCTTTTCCCGTTGGATTGATTTCTTCTTCATTTTGTTCATAGTTTGCTGAGCAGAAGCTTTTTAGTTTGATGCAGTCCTAATTTTTTTTTTTTTTGGCCATGCCATGTGGCATCTTAGTTCCCTGACCAGGGATCGAACCCATGCCCCCTGTAATGGAAGCATGATGTCTTAACCGCTGGCCCACTAGGGAAGTACCCCCAATTGTTTATTGTTGCTTTTCTTGCCTTTGCTGTTAGTGTCCAATCCAAAAAATCATTACCGAGACTGATGTCAGTAAGCTTACCTTCTATGTTTTCTTCTAGGACTTTTGTGGTTTCAGGTCTTTGTTCAAGTCTTTAATCCATTTTGAGTTGATTTTGTGTATGGTAGAAGATAGGGGTCCAGTTTCATTCTTTGCATGTTCTTAATGTCAGTAGCATACTGTTTTGCTTACTATAGCTTTATTGTATAGTTTGAAATCAGGAAGTGTGATTCTTCCAGCTTTGTTCTTTTTTCTCAAGATTTGGCTATTCAGAGTCTTTTGTGGTTCCATACGAATTTTAGGATTTTTTTTTCTATTTCTATGAAAAATGCCATTGGTATTTTGATAGTGATTGCACTGAATCTATAGATTGCTTTGAGCAGTGTGACATTTTAATAATATTAATTTTTCCAAAGCATGAACACAGAATTTCTTTACATTTTTTGTGTCTTCTTCAGCTTATTTCTTCAATGTCTCATAGTTTTCAGTGTGTAAATCTTTCACCTCCTCAGTTCAATTTATTCTTAGGTATTTTAGTCTTTTGATGCAATTATAATTGGGATTCTTTTCTTAATTTCTCTTTCTGATATAAAAAGTTAGTGTATAGAAATGCAGCTTATTTTTATATTGATTTTCTATCCTGCAGCATTACTAAATTTGTTGATTGGTCCTAACAGGTTTTTTTTTTTGTGGAGTCTTGAGGTTTTCTATATGTAATATCACATTATCTGCAAACAGAGAGTTTTACTTCTTCCTTTCCAACTTGAATGCCTTTTTTGTTCTCATTCTTGCCTAATAGCTCAGCTAGGACTTCCAGTACTATATTGAATTAAAGTGGTGAGAGTGGGCATCCCTGTCTTGTTACTGATCTTAGAGGAAAGCTGTCAGTTTTTCATCACTGAGTATGATGTTAGCTTTGGCTTATGTATGACCTTTGTTATCTTGAGATATGCACCCTTTATACCTAGTTTGTGAGGATTTTTATCATGAATTGATGTTAAATTTTTCAGATGCTTTATCTGTTGATTTGATAATATGATTTTTATCCTTCATTTTGTTAATACTGTGTATCGCATTGATCGATTTGCCGACAATGAACCATTCTTGTATCCAGAATAAACCCACTTAATCATGGTATATGATCCTTTTAATGTGTTGTTGGATTTGGTTTGCTGGTAGTTTGTTGAGGATTTTCATCAGGGATATTGGCCTGTAATTTTTTTTTTTTTGGTAGTGTTCTTGTCTGGTTTTGGTTTCATGGTAATGATGGCTTCATAACATGAGTTTGGAAGTGTTCTTTCCTCTTCTATTTTTCGGAAGAGTTTGAGAAGGATTGGTATTAATTCTTTAAATATTTGGTAGAATTCACGAGTGAAGCTGTTCAGTCCTATACTGTTTTGGGGGAGGTTTTGATTACTAGTTTAGTCTTCTGGTCTGTTCATATTTTCTCTTCCTTTGTGATTCAGTAGGTTGTATGTTTCTAGGAATTTATACATTTCTTCTAGGTTGTCTAATTTTTTGCCAGATAATCCTCTATAGAAGTCTCTTATGATCCTTTGTATTTGGTATCAGTTGTAATGTTTCCGCTTTCATTTATAATTTTATTTGTTTGAGTCCTCTTTCTTTTTTCTCGGTAATTCTAGCTAAAGGTTTATTTATTTTATTTATCTTTTCAAAAAACCAGCTCTTAGATCCACTGATCTTTCCCTTTTTTAATTGAAGTATAGTTGATTTACAGTGTTGTATTAGCTTCAGTAGTACAGAAAGTGATTCAGTTATTTATATATTTTCACATTATTTTCCATTATAGGTTATTACAAGAAATTGAATATAGTTCCCTGTTCTATACAGTAACTCCTTTTTGCTTATCTATTTTATGTATAGTAGTTTGTGTCTGTTAATCCCATACACCTAATTTATCCCTCCTCCCCCTCCCTTTCCCCAATGACAACCATAAGTTTGTTTTCTTTTTCATCTTTATTGGAGTATAATTGCTTTACAGTGGTATGTTAGTTTCTGCTTTATAACAAAGTGAATCAGTTATACATATACATATGTTCCCATATCTCTTCCCTCTTGTGTCTCTCCCCCTCCCACCCTCCTTATCCCACCCCTCTAGGTGGTCACAAAGCACCGATCTGATATCCCTGTGCTATGCGGCAGCGTCCCACTAGCTATCTATTTTACGTTTGGTAGTGTGTATATGTCCATGCCACTCTCTCGCTTTGTCACAGCTTACCCTTCCCCCTCCTCATATCCTCAAGTCCATTCTCTAGTAGGTCTGTGTCTTTATTCCTGTCTTACCCCTAGGTTCTTCATGACACTTTTTTTTCCTTAAATTCCATATATATGTGTTAGCATACGGTATTTGTCTTTCTCTTTCTGACTTACTTCACTCTGTATGACACACTCTAGGTCTATCCACCTCATTACAAATAGCTCAATTTTGTTTCTTTTTATGGCTGAGTAATATTCCATTGTATATATGTGCCACATCTTCTTTATCTATTCATCCGATGATGGACACTTAGGTTGTTTCCATCTCCGGGCTATTGTAAAAAGAGCTGCGATGAACATTTTGGTGCATGACTCTTTTTGAATTATGGTTTTCTCAGGGTATATGCCCAGTAGTGGGATTGCTGGGCCATATGGTAGTTCTGTTTGTAGTTTTGTAAGGAACCTCCATACTGTTCTCCATAGTGGCTGAACCAATTCACATTCCCACCAGCAGTGCAAGAGTGTTCCCTTTTCTCCACACCCTCTCCAGCATTTATTGTTTCTAAATTTTTTGATGATGGCCATTCTGACTGATGTGAGATGATATCTCATTGTAGTTTTGATTTGCATTTCTCTAATGATTAATGATGTTGAGCATTCTTTCATGTATTTGTTGGCAGTCTGGATATCTTCTTTGGAGAAATGTCTATTTAGGTCTTCTGCCCATTTCTGGATTGGGTTGTTTGTTTTTTTGTTATTGAGCTGCATGAGGTGCTTGTAAATTTTGGAGATTGATCCTTTGTCAGTTTCTTCATTTGCAAATATTTTTTCCCATTCTGAGGGTTGTCTTTTGGTCTTGTTTATGGTTTCCTTTGCTGTGCAAAAGCTTTGAAGTTTCATTAGGTCCCATTTGTTTATTTTTGTTTTTATTTCCATTTCTCTAGGAGGTGGGTCAAAAAGGGACTTGCTGTGATTTATGTCATAGAGTGTTCTGCCTATGTTTTCCTCTAAGAGTTTGATAGTTTCTGGCCTTACATTTAGGTCTTTAATCCATTTTGAGCTTATTTTTGTGTATGGTGTTAGGGAGTGATCTAATCTCATTCTTTTACATGTAGCTATCCAGTTTTCCCAGCACCACTTATTGAAGAGGCTGTCCTTTCTCCACTGTACATTCCTGCCTCCTTTATCAAAGATAAGGTGACCATATGTGCGTGGGTTTATCTCTGGGCTTTCTATCCTGTTCCCTTGATCTATCTTTCTGTTTTTGTGCCAGTACCATACCATGTCTTGACTACTGTAGCTTTGTAGTATAGTCTGAAGTCAGGGAGGCTGATTCCTCCAGCTCCGTTTTTCATTCTCAAGATTGCTTTGGCTATTCGGGGTCTTTTGTGTTTCCATACAAATTGTGAAATTTTTTGTTCTAGTTCTGTGAAAAATGCCAGTGGTAGTTTGATAGGGATTGCATTGAATCTGTAGATTGCTTTGGGTTAGTAGAGTCATTTTCACAATGTTGATTCTTCCAATCCAAGAACATGGTATATCTCTCCATCTATTTGTATCATCTTTAATTTCTTTCATCAGTGTCTTATAATTTTCTGCATACAGGTCTTTTGTCTCCTTAGGTAGGTTTATTCCTAGATATTTTATGCTTTTTGTTGCAATGGTAAATGCGAATGTTTTCTTGATTTCACTTTCAGATTTTTCATCATTAGTGTAAAGGAATGCCAGAGATTTCTGTGCATTAATTTTGTATCCTGCTACTTTACCAGATTCATTGATTAGCTCTAGTAGTTTTCTGGTAGCATCTTTAGGATTCTCTGTGTATAGTATCATGTCATCTGCAAACAGTGACAGCTTTACTTCTTCTTTTCCAATTTGTATTCCTTTTATTTCCTTTTCTTCTCTGATTGCTGTGGCTAAAACTTCCAAAACTTTGTTGAATCAGAGTGGTGAGAGTGGGCAACCTTGTCTTGTTCCTGATGTTAGTGGAAATGCTTTCAGTTTTTCACCATTGGGGACGATGTTGGCTGTGGGTTTGTCATATATGGCCTTTATTATGTTGAGGAAAGTTCCCTCTATGCCTACTTTCTGCAGGGTTTTTATCATAAATGTGTGTTGAATTTTGTCAAAAGCTTTCTCTGCATCTATTGAGATGATCATATGGTTTTCCTCCTTCAGTTTGTTTATATGGTGTATCATGTTGATTGATTTGCATATATTGAAGAATCCTTGTATTCCTGGAATCAACCCCACTTGATCATGGTGTATGATCCTTTTAATGTGCTGTTGGATCCTGTTTGCTAGTATTTTGTTGAGGATTTTTGCGTCTATGTTCATCAGTGATATTGGCCTGCAGTTTTCTTTCTTTGTGACATCCTTGTCTGGTTTTGGTATCAAGGTGATTATGGCCTCGTAGAATGAGTTTGGGATTGTTCCTCTCTCTGCTATATTTTAGAAGAGTTTGAGAAGGATAGGTGTTAGCTCTTCTCTAAATGTTTGATAGCATTCTCCTGTGAAGCCATCTGGTCCTGGGCTTTTGTTTGTTGGAAGATTTTTAATCACAGTTTCAATTTCAGTGCTTGTGATTGGTCTGTTTATATTTTCTATTTCTTCCTGATTCAGTCTTGGCAGATTGTGCATTTCTAAGAATTTGTCCATTTCTTCCAGGTTGTCCATTTTATTGGCATAGAGTTGCTTGTAGTAATCTCTCATGATCCTTTGTGTTTCTGCAGTGTCAGTTGTTACTTCTCCTTTTTCATTTCTAATTCTATTGATTTTAGTCTTCTCCCTTTTTTTCTTTATGAGTCTGGCTAATGGTTTATCAATTTTGTTTATCTTCTCAGAGAACTAGCTTTTAGTTTTATTGATCTTTGCTATCGTTTCCTTTATTTCTTTTTCATTTATTTCTGATCTGATTTTTATGATTTCTTTCCTTCTGCTAACGTTGGGGTTTTTTTGTTTTTCTTTCTCTAATTGCTTTAGGTGCAAGGTTAGGTTGTTTATTTGAGATGTTTCCTGTTTCTTAAGGTAGGATTGTATTGCTATAAACTTCCCTCTTAGAACTGCTTTTGCTGCATCCCATAGGTTTTCGGTCGTCGTGTCTCCATTGTCATTTGTTTCTAGGTGTTTTTAAATTTCCTCTTTGATTTCTTCAGTGATCACTTTGTTATTAAGTAGTGTATTGTTTAGCCTCCGTGTGTTTGTATTTTTTACAGATCTTTTCCTGTAATTGATATCTAGTCTCATAGTGTTGTGGTCGGAAAAGATACTTGATACAATTTCAATTTTCTTAAATTTAGCATGGCTTGATTTGTGACCCAAGATATGATCTGTCCTGGAGAATGTTCCATGAGCACTTGAGAAAAATGTGTATTCTGTTGTTTTTGGATGGAATGTCCTATAAATATCAGTGAAGTCCATCTTGTTTAATGTATCATTTAAAGCTTGTGTTTCCTTATTTATTTTCATTTTGAATGATCTGTCCATTGGTGAAAGTGAGGTGTTAAAGTCCCCTACTATGAATGTGTTACTGTCGATTTCCCCTTTTGTGGCTGTTAGTATTTGCCTTATGTATTGAAGTGCTCCTATGTTGGGTGCATAAATATTTACAATTGTTATATCCTCTTCTTGGATCGATCCCTTGATCATTATGTAGTGTCCTTCTTTGTCTCTTCTAATAGTCTTTATTTTAAAATCTATTTTGTCTGATATGAGAATTGCTATTCCAGCTTTATTTTGGTTTCCATTTGCGTGGAATACCTTTTTCCATCCCCTTACTTTCAGTCTGTATGTGTCTCTAGGTCTGAAGTGGGTCTCTTGTAGACAGCATATATAAGGGTCTTGTTTTTGTATCCATTCAGCCAATCTGTGTGTTTTGGTGGGAGCATTTAGTCCATTTACATTTAAGGTAATTATTGATATATATGTTCTTATTCCCGTTTTCTTAATTGTTTTGGGTTTGTTATTGTAGATCTTTTCTTTCTCTTGTGTTTCTTGCCTAGAGAAGTTCCTTTAGCGTTTGTTGTAAAGGTGGTTTGGTGGTGCTGAAGTCTCTCAGCTTTTGCTTGTCTGTAAAGGTTTTAATTTCTCCATCGAATCTGAATGAGATCCTTGCTGGGTAGAGTAATCTTGGTTGCAGGTTTTTCTCCTTCATCACTTTAAATATGTCCTGCCAGTCCCTTCTGGCTTGCAGAGTTTCTGCTGAAAGATCAGCTGTTAACCTTATTGGGATTCCCTTGTGTGTTATTTGTTGTTTTTCCCTTGCTGCTTTTAATATGTTTTCTTTGTATTTAATTTTTGACAGTTTGATTAATATGTGTCTTGGCATATTTCTTCTTGGATTTATCCTATATGGGACTCTCTGTGCTTCCTGGACTTGATTAACTATTTCCTTTCCCATATTAGGGAAGTTTTCAACTATAATCTCTTCAAATATTTTCTCAGTCCATTTCTTTTTCTGTTCTTCTTCTGGAACACCTATAATTCTAATGTTGGTGCGTTTAATGTTGTCCCAGAGGTCTCTGAGACTGTCCTCAGTTCTTTTCATTGTTTTTTCTTTCTTCTGCTCTGCAGTAGTTATTTCCACTATTTTATCTTCCAGGTCACTTATCCGTTCTTCTGCCTCAGTTATTCTGCTATTGATCCCATCTGGAGTATTTTTCAGTTCATTTATTGTGTTGTTCATCGTTGCTTGTTTCCTCTTTAGTTCTTCTAGGTCCTTGTTTAATGTTTCTTGCATTTTCTCTATTCTATTTCCAAGATTTTGGATCATCTTTACTGTCATTATTCTGAATTCTTTTTCAGGTAGACTGCCTATTTCCTCTTCGTTTGTTAGGTCTGGTGGGTTTTTATCTTGCTCCTTCATCTGCTGTGTGTTTTTCTGTCTTCTCATTTTGCTTATCTTACTGTGTTTGGGGTCTCCTTTTTGCAGGCTGCAGGTTCGTAGTTCCCGTTGATTTTGGTTTCTGTCCCCAGTGGCTAAAGTTGGTTCAGTGGGTTGTTTAGGCTTCCTGTTGGAGGGGACTAGTGCCTGTGTTCTGGTGGATGAGGCTGTATCTTGTCTTTCTGGAGGGCATGCCCACTTCTGGTGGTTTGTTTTGGGGTGTCTGTGGACTTATTATGATTTTAGGCAGCCTCTCTGCTAATGAGTGGGGTTGTCTTCCTGTCTTGCTTGTTGTTTGGCATAGGGTGTCCAGCACTATAGCTTGCTGGTCGTTGAGTGAAGCTGGGTGCTGGTGTTGAGATGGAGATCTCTGGGAGATTTTCGCCATTTGATATTATGTGGAGCTGGGAGATCTCTTGTGGAACAGTGTCCTGAAATTGGCTCTCCCATGTCCGAGGCACAGCACTGACTCCTGGCTGCAGCACCAAGAGCCTTTCATCCACACGGCTCAGAATAAAAGGGAGAAAAAGTAGAAGGAAGGAAGGAAGGAAGGAAGGGCAGAAGGGAGGAAGGGGAAAGAAAGAAAGAGAAAGGAGGGAGGGAGGAGGGAAGGAAGGAAAGAAAGAAAGAAGGTAAAATAAAGTAAGATAAAATAAAGTTATTAAAATAAAAAATAATTATTAAGAAAAAAAAATTTTTTTTAGGAAAAAAAAACAAAACCAAAAAACGGACCGATAGAATCCTAGGACAAATGTTGAAAGCAAAGCTATACAGACAAAATCTCACACAGAAGCATACACATACACACTCACAAAAAGAGGAAAAGGGGAAAAAATCATAAATCTTCCTCTTAAAGTCCACCTCCTCAGTTTGGGATGATTCGTTGTCTATTCATGTATTCCACAGATGGAGGGTATATCAAGTTGATTGTGGAGCTTAAATCCGCTGCTTCTGATGCTGCTGCGAGGGATTTCCCTTTCTCTTTGTTCTCACAGCTCCCGGGGCTCAGCTTTGGATTGGGCCCCGCCTCTGTGTGTAGGTCTCCGGAGGGCGTCTGTTCTGCGCTCAGACAGGACAGGGTTAAAGGAGCAGCTGATTCGGGGACTCTGGCTCACTCAGGCCTGGGGGAGGGAGGGGTACAGAGTGCGGGGCGAGCCTGCGGTGGCAGAGGCTGGCGTAACGTTGCACCAGCCTGAGGCACGCCGTGCGTTCTCCCGGGGAAGTTGTCCCTGGATCCCGGGACCCTGGCAGTGGCGGGCTGCACAGGCTCCCCGGAAGGGGGGTGTGGATAGTGACCTGTGCTCGCACACAGGCTTCTTGGTGGCGGCAGCAGCAGCCTTAGAATCTCATGCCCGTCTCTTGGGTCCGCGCGCTGTTAGCCGCGGCCCGCGACCGTCTCTGGAGCTCCTTTAAGCAGCGCTCTTAATTCCCTTTCCACGTGCACCAGGAAACAAAGAGGGAAGAAAAAGTCTCTTGCCTCTTCGGCAGGTCCAGACTTTTCCCCGGACTTCCTCCCGGCTAGGCGTGGTGCACTGGCCCCCTTCAGGCTGTGTTCACGCCGCCAACCCCAGTCCACTCCCTGTGCTCTGACTGAAGTCCAAGCCTCAGGTCCCAGCCCCGCCCGCCCCGGCGGGTGAGCAGACAAGCCTCTCAGGCTGGTGAGTGCTGGTCGGCCCTGATCCTCTGTGCGGGAATCTCTCCGCTTTGTCCTCTGCACCCCTGTTGCTGTGCCTTCCTCCGCGGCTCCGAAGCTTTCCCCCTCCTCTACCTGCAGCCTCCGCCCGCGAAGGGGATTCCTAGTGTGAGGAAACCTTTCCTCTTTCACAGCTCCCTCCCACTGGTGCAGGTCCCGTCCCTATTCTTTTGTCTCTATTTATTCTTTTTTCTTTTGCCCTACCCAGGTACGTGGGGGACTTTCTTGCCTTTTGGGAGGTCTGAGGTCTTCTGCCAGCATTCAGTAGGTGTTCTGTAGGAGTTGTTCCACATGTAGATGTATTTCTGGTGTTTCTGTTGGGAGGAAGGTGATCTCCGCGTCTTACTCTTCTGCCATCTTCCCCTGTAGGATCCATAAGTTTGTTTTCTATGGCTGGGAGTCTGTTTCTATTTTGTATATAGCTTTATTTGTATTATTTTTTAGGTTCTACATATAAGTGATATCATATAATATTTGTCTTTCTCTGTATGACTTACTTCACTAAGTATAATATTCTCTTGGTCTACCCAGGTTGCTACAAATGGCAATATTTCATTCTTTTTTTGTGGCTTATATTCCCTTGCACATATATACCACATCTTATTAAGCCAGTCATCTGTTGATGGGCGCTTGGGTCATTTCAATGTCTTGGCTATTGTAAATAGTGCTGTTATGAACATTGGGGGTGCATGTATCTTTTTGAATTAGAATTTTCATCTTTTCCAGTTATATACCCAGGAGTGGGATTGCTGGGTCATATGATAGTTTTATTTTTGTTTTTTTAAGGAACCTCCATACTGTTTTCCATAGTGGCTGCGCCAATTTACATTCCCACCAACAGTGTAAGAGGGTTCCCTTTTCTCCACACCCTCTCCAGCATTTATTATCTGTGGAATTTTTAATGATGGCCATTCTGACTGGTGTGAGGTGATACCTTATTGTGGTTTTGACTTGTATTTCTCTGATAGTGATGTTGAGCATCTTTTCATGTGCCTATTGGCCATCTGTATGTCTTCTTTGGAGAAATGTTCTCTGATCTTTTCTGTTGCCTTTTTAGTCTCTATTTCATTCATTCTGCTCTGATCTTTGTTATTTCCTTCCTTCTACTAACTTTGGACTTAGTTTGTTCTTCTTTTTCTAGTTCCTTGAAAACTAGTTCCTAGTTCCTTAGGTTGTTTATTTGGTCTGCTTGATGGTGTCCTGTATATCCCTTAAGCTATCATCACTCTTTTTTCATTTGCTCCTCTGATTGGATTAATCCGACTGCCCTATTTTCAAGTTCTCTGATCCTTTCTTCCATTTCATCTAGTCTGCTGTTATACCCCTCTACTGAATTTTTCAGTTCAGCTATCATATTTTTCAGCTCTGTGATTTCTGTTTGGTACTTTCTTATGTCTTATATCTCTTTGTTGAAATTCTCACTTAGTTCATGCATTGTTCTGACCTTGGTGAGCATCTTTATTATCACTATTTTGAACTCTGTTAGGTAAATCACTTACCTCTGTTTCATTAACATCTGTCTGGAGTTTCATTTTCTTATTTTGTTTGGAACATATTCCTGTTTCTTCAAATTTTTTGACTCTGTGTTGGTTTTGGCATTAGAAGAAACAGACATCTTCTCCCAGTGACAGAGTGGTCTTGTATAGGAAGATAAACCTTATTGTTCGGCCTGGCGCAAGTTCTTGGTTGTTGCTCAAACCTTTGTGATTGTCTAACCTGCCTTATTTGTTCTTAGTGCTTCCCAGTATTTCAGGATGTACCAGGGCCTGTTTTGATGTGGATATTTTCTTGTTTGCCTGATATATCAGTGTCACTCAATTAGTTTCTGGATTTCTTTCTGAGGGAATTGCTCTGGGTATAACTGGGTTCAGTGTGCTCATGGGAGAAGGTGAGTTCAGGAGCCTCCTATGTTGTCATTTGGACTGGAACTCAGAAGCAAGTTTTGATAGAAATTTTAAAGTAAGGGTTCTAGGGCTTTCCTGGTGGCACAGTGGTTGAGAGTCCGCCTGCCGATGCAGGGGACACGGGTTCGTGCCCTGGTCTGGGAAGACCCCACATGCCGCGCAGCGGCTGGGCCCGTGAGCCATGGACGCTGAGGCTGTGCATCCGGAGCCTGTGTTCCGCAACGGGAGAGGCCACAGCAGTGAGAGGCCGGCATACCGCAAAAAAAAAAAATTAAAAAAATAAAGTAAGGGTTCTAGACATCATCTGCATGATACATAACTGGTATTCCATCCTGTTTCCAGCTCCAGCCAGGTCAGTTCCTCTGTAGCACAGCTCAGTGTGTCAGCTTTTTTTGTTTTTCAGTGTCCATTAGTGGGACACATCTACAATGGAATATTATTTAGCCATGAAAAAGAAGGAAATCCTGCCATTTGTGACAACATGGACCTTGAGAGTATTCTGCTAAATGAAATAAGCCAGACAAAGACAAATACTGCATAGTGTCACATGTGGAATAAAACAAACAAACAAACTTCAAACTTACAGAAATGGAGAGTAGAAAAGTGGTTACCAGGGGCTGGGAGGTGAGGGAAATAGGGAGAGGTTGGTAAAAGGGCACAAGCTTTCAGCTGTAAGATGTGTAGTGCCTAAGACCTAATGTAAAACATGGTGACTATAGTTGATAACACTGTTAAAAAAATATACAGCTATTACAGATATTGGAATCTGAATTTCAGACTGTTAGTTATGACTTCTGTGATTTACTTTTGGGCAAATCATTTAACATGTTTGAGTCACAGTTTTTAATTTGTAAAATGGATATGGGGCTAATGTAAGGATACAGTGAGTCATTTTTCTTTTAAAGAACTTTGTAAACTATAAACTTATTACAAAGTCACCTACTGCCTTTTGCTAAGTGTGAAAGTTGTGAATATTTGTACAAAATAACTTTACCCCTTTTTCTGCAACATAGCAATTTATTGCTTATATTTTATGTTAACAGATCTACAAGAATAAAAGTGAGGTTAGAGTTTTAGTGTAATATTAGTTCTAAATTCAGAGCTAGGATTCCTGGATCCTCAACATCTCCATAATATAAATTAATTTCTGTTATTGAAAATGGGGCATCATGTGATTAAAGAATTCACCTATGATCACTTTGGCTTTGACTACACCAGAAAAGAGAAGTAGAGAATTGTAGGTACTTTGAAATAAATAAACTATTAAGGAAAAAATGAGGATTAAAATTTTTTTCATACAATTCTGTGTCAATTAAGATAACTGCCAAATTTTTCACTGTTTCCATAATCTAAGTGTTACTGAGTCAGTGGTAGGTCCTAATCAATTTTAAGCTTTTTGATGCCTTTATCTTTCTTCAAGCATATATGTGTTGGCATTTGTCCCCTTTCAGCATCAGTATAGTTACCGGTAACTTTGGTGAACCCTATACCTTCAACATGGGACTGCTTCAGGAAATTTTATTTCCTTATTTCTCTAGCACTAGTAACAGCAACTTTTCCAACTGTTATTGGCATTATGTGAGAAATAAATAATCTTTAGCATCACTAATTCAGGCTAGGGAGCATATGTTGAAGAAGACTATACATATTATACACACATACACACACACACACACACAAACACATACATTACTACATATATTCATACATGTAATTTTCTTCTTCTTAACTCATATTCTATTTTGAATTCTACTAAGCCAAAAATAAGAATTGCCTTTCGTGCCGTTCATTTTTTATTAATGGCTATATTTTAAGAGATGGAATTAGTTATATCTTTACTCTTTAAATTCATAAATAAGCAAATTATATAATGTTGCAAATTCATATAATTGAATTGTTCCTCTCAGGTATTTAGAGGATCCAAAATGTGTAACATTTTTATAAGTATTATCATCTCATGTGTTTACTGATGAAGTATTGTGACATTTCCAAATGCTTGATTTTGCAATTTAAATTTTTATTTTGGTCAAAGAAATATAAAAGCTGTAACTTTTTTCTTTTTTTGGAGTAGGAACATGTGGAAGCTTTATTTAGCTATGTAAGGGGAATATTATTTGGATGTTTCAGCCTTGACCATCTTCTGATTTTGCTCATGTAAACAATTT
This sequence comes from Delphinapterus leucas, assembly GCF_059928025.1. Taxonomy (NCBI): domain Eukaryota; kingdom Metazoa; phylum Chordata; class Mammalia; order Artiodactyla; family Monodontidae; genus Delphinapterus; species Delphinapterus leucas. Next base: position 76,579,643 of record NC_143131.1, on the reverse strand, counting down.
CCTTTGTTTTTGATGGAAGATGAGACCTTATTTGGGTTCATTGGCGTCTCCATCACATCTGGTGCAAATCCACTTAAGAACGGGCTGTGTTACTCTTGAAAATGTTCTTGAAGTTAATAGATTGAGAATCTGGACCTAGATTAAATATTTTGTAATTTAGATCAAGGTATTCTTCACTCAGTAGTACCTGAATATTTCTTCTTGTTGAATGAAAAAGGAGAATATTAATACAATAAAATTATTTTTTGCTTGATCTTATTAAAACTTCAGTGGTTAGTCTACTTGTCTAGGAATTTCTCTTTGGATAATTGAGTGTGGTAAATATGTGAAAATGATACTGTGGATTTGACAGCTTTTTAGGGTAGATTTGGCATTCTTTCTTCAGAAAAAGAATATGGAAGTGTCCATAAAGAGTAGAGACTAACCAAAACAAATTATTTCCAACTTAAAAGATGCAAAAGTAAACAACAAAAACTAAAAATTTTAATTTCTTTTTCCTCCTTATATATGTATTTTAATACAATTTTTAAAGGTTACTCCATTTACAGTTATTACAAAATATTGGCTATATTCCCCATGTTGTACAATACATCCTTGTAGTCTGTCTTACACTCAATAGTTTGCACCTCCCACTCCCCCACACCTATATTGCCCCTCCCCCCTCCCCACTGGAACCACTAGTTTGTTCTCTGTATCTATGAGTTTGTAAAATCTAAAATTTTAAACAATTTTAATTTTTGAGCATGTGGAAAATAATATAATAATATGTATATATGTAGTTCAGTTTTTAAATAGGTAGACCACATCTGTCTTTTTGAAGTATGTGATTTACATGGAGTTTAACAGGATCTATATATTACTATAAATAATGGTGAATGTGAATTTGTCTCTTAAAAACCCTATGAGTCTTAACATTGAGACTTTAGATACAGTAATGCTCAATATTTGTCTTTCTATAAATAGGATTTTTAAAAACTTCAGCTAGGAGAAATGTCAATTTGTACTTAGTCATCACTGATAAGTAGTATTCTAGAAATTTTTTTGCTTAGTTTAGACTTCTTATATGTTATTTTAGTCTAATTTTTCAAACACATTGTATTTAAGTGCTGTGTTGAGCAAAACATGTAGTAGAAGTTATTGTAGAATCCTTTCTTGTAAAATATCACACATTTCTTGTAATCAAGGTGGATATTTTCCTTTATGTCAAACATTAAGAATTATTGGGCAATAGCAACAGACATGGGGCTGTAACATGCATGTCTAAATAAAAGCATTGTTTTGAGAGTCTTCCTTTGGAAAATTTAATATACATTTATGAATACTTCCATATTATTTAATGGAGATAACACATAGACTAACAAGTAAGTTGTTACCAAAATATACAGTGTAGAAATAAAGCCAAGGGTCCTCTCAGCATCATAAAGTGTGGGCAGTTTTTTGAGTATATCATTATTTCCACACATATGTGAATATTAGTGTGGATATATACCTTTATGTTTTCTGTTTTAATGACTTCTGCAGTGGAGTTATATTATACATTTACCTTACTTAAATACATATATGGAGATTTGGCCAAAAAGAGAAATTAAAATATTCCACACAATGAATGTGAGTTAGGAGTGAATGTGAGATGTAAATCTTCTTTTCCTGTCAGCCTCATTTCTTTTATGTGTGCTGGGCTGAGTGTGGTTCTAGGGTTTAAAGATATGTATATATTTTTAATGTAAAATGAAATGCAAGCTAACTAATTCTTCTGGTAATCAAAGAAAAAAGATAACTGGCTGTGAGAGAAAGTATGTCCATCTTCAGTTTGCCATTGCCCTAAAGGATTTTGACCATATGCAAATTTTCCTTATATTCTGACTTAGATCCTAAACCCTGAGAGTCACTTAACTAGTGATTTTTTGGTTTAATTTAAACTGTTAATAGTCTACTAGACTATTTTAATCTACTTTAATAGACTTCTGCGCCAGCCTCTGCCATGGTGATTTCTCATATGCATACTGTAGGGAGCCCAAAGAAGCATAATACTGTGGGTTAAATGATCAGTTCTGACACTGATCCCCTTGAAGCCCAGACCAGTTTCTTTACTCCCACCACCGTACATTTGTGTATAGATGTTTCGTTTTTATTTTGCGTACGGATGTTTAGTTTCAATTTTTATACAGTGTCCAAAGTACTTTCAACATGCATGTCACTTAATCTTGCCTGTCATGTAATTGTTACTCACTAAATTTTTGAGGAGTAAATGAAAAACTGTTGCATGGAATAATGGTTCCCATTTTAAAAATAAAGAAACAAGTACAGATGAAGACAAATGTATTATCTTGGAATGATAAGATCTGGGTTCGTATTCCATTTCTGAAATTATGTGGATTTGGATTTAGAAAAAACCTGTCTTTTGAGTCTCTGTTTTTTCACCTGTAAAATGGGGTTTTGAGGGTTATTGGGAGGATTGAATGAAATCACCTATGTGAAAATGTTTTAAACTGTAAGTTTCCATACAAATATAAAGCCAGGATTACAGTATTCTACTACACTGCTAATTGTAAATCCATCAGTTTAATTACGTGTTGGAAAAGAACAGTTCAGTGCTCTTTTTACTGTTCCACACAGCTTCAGGTCTAGAGACACTAGGCCTACTTACTACTAGGTCTGTTTCACATTACTAATATTTATCATAAATGCAGTGTTATAGAACTCCTGTTCAAACTTCAAAGATCATTTTATGTCTATAATATATTATAGAAGTTCATTGAATGAATGTTTCTTTTCTTCACCCCCAACCCTAGTTCAGTCATACTCACATTTGTAAACTACGAAGAGTTATGTAATAGGTTACCCACATAGTTTCATTCTTCCTGCTTTTACCCAGTCTTTCCCAGACTAGGGGGTAAAAGTCTTGGTGACCAATTTGTTTATTTCATTCATCTCTTCTGAAAATAATATAAACTTAATCATAACTAATCAGTTATGACATTTAAGTTTTATGGTTTGAGTGTATGAAAATGTTACCTATTATTGCCCAGTAACATTGTAAATCTATAAGAAAATACCTCATATTTCTTGTTTGTTTTGCTTTATCATGAGATTTTTTGAGGATATTCTGCAATTACATAGCTGATTTTTTTTGCCTTAAATATCCAGTTTATTGTACTTTTAAACAATGGGATTGTACTCTGAAACCTACAATAAATAAATAAGCTAACAAAAACTATCAGGGAGTTCTCTGGTGGTCTAGTGGCCTGGGTTTAATCCCTGGTTGGGGAACTGAGATCCCTCAAACCATGTGGCGTGGCCAAAAAAAAAAAAAAAAGAAAATAAAAAGGCTCTTAATTAAAAAAATATTAAACCATCACAGCAGAAAACGTGAAACGGAAATATGTAATCAAATAAATGAAAAAAAGTTTTGAGAAGGATTGTAGAGGATTAATATGAGATATCATCAGTGTGTTTCTTACTTGGTAGTTGTTTTCTTTTAGGAAAAATCTTATCAGCTGGAGAGAGTTGCTCTCTTCTTTAAGCTTGCTCTGGTTTCTCTGAAATCAGATTTTGTATTCCCAAGGCTCCACTCTGCAATGCCAGCACAAACATACATTAGCAGCTGTACAACACTTTGAAATAAAGAGATAGAAAGAAGGTATCAAGCAGTTTCTTACTGTGTTTTAGAACTTTTAGAAGTTTTAAAAAAACTTCTTGGAGTTTTAGGGAGGAGAAAAATAAGAGTAAATATACTTCCTGAAAAGTATCAAATAATAATGTGAATTAATTGAAAAGATTGTATTCTATCATTGAGAGATTTAGGAAAATATTCCCATTATATTTTATAAACTAATTACATGATGGTTTATATTAACTGTGTAATTGAGTAAATCGGCTACCAGGTTTCTTTTTTTTTTTTTTTTTTTTGCGGTACGCGGGCCTCTCACTGCTGTGGCCTCCCCGCCACGGAGCACACGCTGCAGACACGCAGGCCCAGCGGCCATGGCCCACGGGCCCAGCCACTCCGCAGCATGTGGGATCCTCCTGGACTGGGGCACAAACCCACATCCCCTGCATCAGCAGGCGGACCCTCAATCACTGCACCACCAGGGAAGCCCCAGGTTTCTTTTTGTAGTTTGGTAGATACATGCTGTTCTAGTGAATCTTTTATTAACTAGTGCGTTGTATAGGGAAAGAAATGTAATAATTCTAAATAAAATAGTGAGATCTCTTTTTTGATAATGTGAAGGACTCAGATTATTCTGTACTAGTTTCTTAACTTCACAGAGGTATCCTGGTAGTTTAATACTTAGTATTGCTGCCTTGCATTTCAAGTGTCTCTAACTTTATATTATTGTTTGTGATGGCAATATATTTACCTGTAATGTGTATATACATTGTGTCTGTGTGTACCAAAATACTGCAGTAGGCATACTAAGAGATAGTTCCTTTTGAGGAGAAAACTTTATTCATTTTTTCATTCTTTTTTGCACAGTTTGTGTCAGGTGCAAGTTAATTGCCCTGGCTCTAATATTTGACATTTATTATGAAAACTTGTTCATCAATTTGTTAATGGCATGATTATTGATTTCATACTATGTACCTTTTCAACAGATCCTAGAAATCACTGGATATAGATATTAATAAGGATGCATTCTGTTTTCAGTTTATTACCTTAAATTTAAATATAAAGAGACAAAATTAGTATGCAAAAGAGATAAAAATGGTATATTTCTTGGATACATAGCTGCACTTCAAGGGAGGTCTTCTGGCATTATCTCCATTCAGTCACCTATTTACTGAGGTCCAGTTTATGTACAGCAGATGCAGAGATTTTCTAAAAGTGAAAGAAAACAATATTTTGTTGTTAATATCACCCATTGATTAACACATATTTATTGATCATTTACTCTAAGTCAGACACTATGCTAGATGCTGAGGATATATTATACTTGCTTATAATCTAGTGGAAGAGAGTGACATGAATCAAATAACTTCAGAATTAAATTTAAAATTACTTACTGGGACTTCCCTGGTGATCCAGTGGTAAAGAGTCTGCCTTACAATGCAGGGGACACGTGTTCGATCCCTGGTCAGGGAACTGAGATTCCCACATGCTGCAAGCCAACTAAGCCCACGCACCACAACTGCTGAGCTTGCACGCCTCAATTAGAGAGCCTGCATGCAGCAAACTACAGAGCCCATGTGCTTTGGAACCTGCGTGCCACAACTATAGAGCGCATGTGCCCTGGAGCCTGTGTGCCACAACTAGAGAAGAGAAAACCCACACGCCACAACTAGAGAGAAGCCTGCGCACCACAATGAAGAGCCTGTGCGCCATAATGAAAGATCCCACATGCCTCAATGAAGATCCCACGTGCTGCAACTAAGACCTGATGCAGCCAAAAATAAATAAAATAAATAAATCTTTAAAAAATAAAATTAATTACTAAGGAGAGGTATGTGGTCTTATGAGAACACACATTTGAGAGAAATAGAAAAAGTAATAGGTACATATTTGAATGATAAAAAGAAGTAGGAAACTACCCTTAGTAATCAGGAACAATTATACATGTATCCTATATATCAGAGAGTTCTAGTGGTAAGAGTTTTGATAAAATTACGGGTGGGAGTAATTTTCCATTGGCTAGGTGAACTTAAACAATTTTGGTGTAATAAAGAACTATATAAAATAGATGATAAAGGTGATGTTAAATATAAAAACTGGACCATTAGAGAAAAACTCTATGGCTTTATTTTATATGCTTGGAATTGGTGCAGTAAATTCATATGCTAAATTATTATTTCTTTACATACATTATACACAGTGTTTCTTTGCCTTGAAAAGTAGGAAGATACAACTTTGGAAACTGAAGATAGCCAAATAAAGTTCTTTTTTAAAGATTTTAATGGAAGCAGTAAAAATTTATATTACTTTTTCATTGATGTTTTAACTTTTTTGAAACTGTATAAAGGGAAGCCATTAGTTTCACTTTAAATTTGTCAATTTTGCCTTGTTACATGAGCTATTCATAATGTTGTTTGAATTGCCCAACTTATAAGAAATTTTAAAAATTAAGATTTTTATTTTTAAAAAATTTCTCTTTATTTTTTCATAAACAAAGCCTAAATGTAAACTTAAGTTCCTTATAATTAACTATTTAGCATTCTTGAGTCCTAGTTACACTGTTGTATAACGTTAGATCTGCTTCCCTACATATTTAATTCAATATATCATAAAGAATTGCCCCTACTAAAATATTTCTCTTGCTTAAATGGAAAAAATGAGGTATAATAATACTTAAGTTCTTACTGATTACCGAATGGTAGGTAATTTACAAATAATCTCAGGGTTTACACACCGTCAGTCTTTCCTCTGTTTGCAGGGAAGCTGGCCAGACTTTATGACAGCACCTCTCGCTTCATTACACAAGGTCCTTGAATGAATTTCATTTTTTAATGGTTGCTGGAGGTAAAAATCCCTTGGTGCGTTGGAAGCTGGGAGAAGAGAAACTTATGCCTTTGGATTGTATATTTTAATCATGAGGACAGTGCCACTTACATTCATGCCCCCGCCTTGTTTGGCTATTTTCAATTTAGATTATCAAAAAGTAGCAATTTACTGCATTTATAGTTTTTGGTATAGAATATTCAGTACTGGGTGTTACTAGAAATACCAAACTGAAAATATTTTCTTCTCTCTCAGTCCTTGAATTTAAAACAAATGTTCCTTTAAGTAGCCCTGTATTCAACATTCAGCAGTGTTATTCTGACTTTGAATATATAGTAGAACACGAAAGAAAAGTTGAATGTTTCAAACTAAATTGTAGTTATATACTCTAATACACTGTAGTCTTATCTATCAACTCCTGGGTTATAATGGTCTCCATGAGGGGTCAACTGTTGTAATTCGGATTAACGAAGCATAAAATACTTTTTCCCTCTTTGTGTAGGGGACATCATTCTGTTCCCTAATTCTCAACCCTTGCACTCTCCAAGCTTGAATTTTCCCTTCAGCTAAAAAAAAGTACTTATGTACAGTAAGAATACTGCCCTTCCCCTCATCATGGTTCGGAAGTTAATCACAGGAGACATTTGTTAAGTTCTATACATATTTTATGAAAGGTGATAGAGGTCAGAAATGTTTCAATAATTTTGCCACAAGATAAATCCAAAAGCAAGAGATAATTACCACATTTCCTGCTATTTGTACCATCATCCAAAATAATTTAACCCCAGAGCCTCACCATTTAAAAACAGTCATGCAGGTTAAACTTCTCTTCTCCAGTCTGGACATTTCTGTCACAAACTTAGGTAACTAAAAGCTGTGTGGATGAATAGCATAGAGGGACCCAATTCTTCCACATTCTCTGGATGCATGATGACATGGGGAGGACACTGAATGAGTTGCGATCTCTGGCGAATGTAAAATGAAGCAAACTGTACACTGGAACTAGGCATAAGCTTTAAACTTGTATGAGTTGAAGAAAATTCATGTGAGCAAAGATGCAACTTGTAAAGAGAGTCACATTTTCTGTTGAAGATATTGGGATATCCACAAGAAAAGCAACCACCTAGTAGAAAAGCTTCCAGCTTTTAAAAATGAGTTTTTTCCCCCAAAATACACAAACAGCTTATACAACTCAACAACAAAAAAACCCAATCGAAAAATGGGCAGAAGACATAAACACTTCTCCAAAGGCACATGAAAAGATGCTCAACGTCACTAATTATTTTAGAAATGCAAATCAAAACTACAATGAGGTACCACCTCACACTGGTCAGAATGGCCCTCATCGAAAAGTCTACAAATAACAAATGCTGCAGAGGGTGTGGAGAAAAGGGAACCCTCCTACACTGTTGGTGGGAATGTAAATTGGTGCAGCCACTATGGAAAACAGTATGGAGTTTCCTCAGAAGACTAAAAATAGAACTACCATATGATCCAGCAATCCCATTTGTGGGCATATATCCAGATAAAACTATAATTCAGAAAGACACATGCACCCCTATGCTCATAGCACTATTCACAATAGCTAAGACATGGAAACAACCTAAATGTTCTTTGATAGATGAATGGATAACGATGTGATACATATATATAATGGAATACGACTCAACCATAAAAAGAATGTAATGCCACTTGCAGCAACATGGATGCAACTAGAGATTATCATACTAAGTGAAGTAAATCAGAAAGAGAAAGACAAATATATGATATCACTTGTATGTGTAATATAAAAGGTGACACAAATGAACCTATCTATGAAACAGAATCAGGGATATAGAGAATAGACTGGTGGTTGCCCAGGGAGAGAGGGCTGGGAGAGGTTTGGATTGGGAGTTGGGGATTAGCAGATGCAAACTATTACATACAGAATGAATAAACAACAAGGTTCTACTATATCACACGGAATTATATTCAATATCCTGAGATAAACCATAATGGAAAAGAATGTGTATATATAACTGAGTCACTTTGGTGTACAGCAGAAATTAACACAACATTGTAAATCAACTATACTTCAATAAAAAAAAAGGAAAATGAGGTTTTTTGAAAGCCATGGATCACTGGCTAGCTAATCATGTATTTACTCTTTCTGTTTTATGGACAACAAGAGGTAGAATCAGACAGAAATAAGGTAATTTGGGTTTCAGATGTGCAGAGTTTTGACACTTTGATACAGAGGAATGGTTATTCTAAATTACTTAAGTATGTATTTGAAAGAAAACAAAATTTCCAATCTTAAAAAAAATTGACAGTGATTTCAGAGACTCTCTAGTTCATCCTGTACAAATGAGGAAACTTAGGTGAATAGAACACAGAAAGTTAATGTAAACTGGTACTAGAAAGTTAATATAAACTGCCTTGGCCACCTCTGGTCCAGTGCTATTTTCAGTATTTTATTCGATATATTTATAATAGTTCTAATTTATCTATAAGATACACACATGATTTTCTCTATTTGTTACATTTAGAATTCAAGTAAAATAACACATTTTAAAAATATTTTTGTTCATCTTTGAATATTAATTATAAAAATCATGTAAGTTAGCTATACAAACATATTATGTCAGTTTTGCTCTGTTTTTTTCAATGTTATATTGAGACTGTACATATGATACTGATCTCCTGGGTTTTTAGCTCTCTAGGTATGATAAAGATTTAAATATTGTTTACTTTCAAAAAGTTTAAAAAATATATAAATTAGTATATATTTTAAAGAAAGTGAAATGCAACATTTAAATTAGGAAATATTAGAAAAATTAAATTTGAAAGTATTTCAAACAGCGAAAAAACACTAATCAGACTAATCAATTTTAACAAATATTAGCGTTTTGACATATTTGTTTTATATATTTTTGTTGTTTTAAAGAAATAAAAGGCCATAGAGACTGTTGACTCCCTCCACATCCCATTTTAGCCTATTTCACTTCTCCAGAGGTAACCACTATCCTGAAGTTGGCGTGTATTCTTCCTCCAAGATTTTATATTTCTATGTATGTGTGTATCCATAAATTATGTATACCTGCTCTGCCAATATGGTGGCCACTACCCATTTAAATTAAAATTAAAATGCAATAAAATACATTAAGTTCCTCAGGAGCACTAGCCACATTACAAGTATTCAATATTCGCATGTGGCTTTAGGCCGCTGTATTGGTGCAGATACAGAACATATTCATCACGGCAGAAAGTTCTGGTCTATACCATTGCTTGCATGTTCTTAAACTTCATACAAATAGTATCATATTATTCATTTTCTGGAGCATGTTTGTTTCACTCACCCTAGTGTTTTTGAGATTTATCTATAATGACACACTGATTTATGGACATTTGTACTATTTCCAGTTTAATCTGCAGTGAGCCCTTTTATGCTTGTTTCTTTACACATGTGTGTGAAAGTTTCTTTAGGGTATGCATTTGTTGGTCTTAATCATTATCAACTTTACATGATGTGGCCAACTCATTCCCTAAAGTAGCTATACCAATTTATGCTTCAACCAGCAGAAGATTTCCTTTTCTCACATACTTGCTGATACTTAAAAATATTAGACCATAGTGTCAAATGTTATTTTGTTTTAATTTACATTTCCCTAGTATTTAGTGAGAATGAGCAACCTTTTATATATTTATTGGCTGTTTGGATTTCCTTTTCTGTGAATTGTGTATTCATATTCCTTTTTTAAAATGTTCTTTTCTTTTTTATTTAGAAGTTCTGTATAATAATTCATTTTTGGTTATATGTATTATAAATTTGTTCCACTTTATGGCTTGTCTTTTTACTCTGTTTACAATGTCTTGATGTGTAGAAAGTTTTAAAATTTATTGTGTAAATTTTTTAGACTTTGCTTTTAATGCTTGTACTTTTTTGGCTCTTGTTTAAAGCAGGCTCTTCCTATTTTGATGCCATATGGTTAATTTCCTGCTTTTTCCTCTAATAGAGTTATAATTTTGCTTTCTAGATTTAGGTTTTTAAAATCCACCTGGGATTTATTTTGTGAGACAGTGATCTAGTTTTTTTCCCCCATATATATAACAGTTTCTCAGCATCATTTAAAAAAATAATTTCTCCTTTCCTTAGTGACTTGTATTCCTAACTTTTTCATCTTCCAACTTGCCATAAATAGGTGGATCTGTTTCTGGGTTCTCTATGTTGTGTGGTTAGGTTTGTTTTATCTCTGTGCCAGTATCATGCTATCTAAATTATCAAAGCTTTATAATATGATGGTGGCTGTTAGGGTAAGCCTTCCCACCTTGTTCATCTTCTTCAAAATTGTCCTATTTTCAGTCTCTTCTGTCACATGTGAATTGTAGGGTCATATATATTGTCAAGATCTGTTAACAGCCCTCATAGGATTTCTATTGGAATTGAATTTATAGAGTAATTTAGTGCGAATAGACATTTTTATGAAACTCTTTCCATCCATCAACATGGTATATCTTTCAATTCATCTCTGTTTCCATTTATGCCTGACAATAAAGTTTTATAATTTCCTTTATAGAGGTCTTACTCAGATTTTGTTAGATATTTTCTTAGGTACATTATGATTTTCTTTATATTGTGAATAAGATCATTAATTACATTTTTACTTGGTTATTCCTTGTGTATAGGAATGCTGTTAATTTTTTGTATAGTGATCTTGTATCCAGTAACCTGTTGAACTGCATTATTAGTTTTGACAATTTTTAGATTCTCTTGGATCTTCCATGTAATTATATTATCTGCAAATAATGACTTTTAAAATGTCTTTAAGCTTTTAATACTTTTAAAATTGACTAGGATTTCCTGTACAAGGTTGAATAGAAGCAGTAAGTAAGAAAAAACGTTTTCACCTTGTTTCTGACTTCAAATACTTTTAGTTTTACTATTAAATATCAAATTAAGGAAATTTCCTTGTATTCTTAGCTTGCTAAGAGGTTCTTAAAAAAGATAATGTATGCATGTTGAATTTTTTCCTGTATCTTTTTAAAAGATCATATGATTTTTTTCATTAATATGTTGGTGTGACAATTATGTTAATAGGTTTTTAAGTGTTAGTCTATCCTTGAGTTCCTGGGATAAACCTTACTTGATCATGACGTAGTTATGTAGACACGTGTATGTGTATATGTATATAGACATCCAGATGATGTACATAGACGTACATTCTGCATGATTAAATTGATTAAATTTGCTAATACTTTGTATATCATTTTAAAAATCTAGGTTAGTAAATGAGACTAGGCTATAGTTTTTTTCTTTTACAGTTTTTGTCATTTTGAGCATTAAGATTATACTAGCCTTATAAAATAAGCTGAACAGCTTTTTCTATTTTTCTGTTCTCTAAAATGTCTTATTTAAAATAAGGGTTACCTTTTTCTTTAAGATTTGGTAATACTTGTCTATAAACAGTCTTGGTCTGATGCTTTCTTGTGGATAGATATTTGACTGCTCGTTTAATTTTTTGATGTTCATGAATATATTCAGGTTTTTGATATTCTTAATTGAGTCAAATTTAGGTTACTTATACAGGATATTCCAAAAGTCTTAGTGCAGTTTTAAATTTGAATGACTTCAAGAGTATAAATGCCAGCTTGCTTAGATGTTTATATAAATTTAAGTTTTATGGTTTTTTAATCACAAATAAATTTTTTTTCCTGTCAGGTTTTTTAATCTTTAATCGAGACTGAAACTGAAACAAAGACTGGAACTGAAACAAAATATTAAAATTAAACGTTTATTATTAAATTTCTTTACAAGTTTTCCCTCCTTTTTTCTTGTGCAGTTTATTTGTTGATGAATTCAGTTTATTAATCTGCTACATTTCCTACTGTGTTGGGGGTTCCGAGGACCACTGCTAGGTTCAGTGACTCACCAGGAGGACTCATAGGATTCAGCATATAGTTGTATTCATGGATATGATTTATTATAGCAAAAGGATACAAAGTAATACCAGTAAAGGGGAAAGACAAATGGGGCAAAGTATGGAGGAAACCAGGTACAAGCTTCTAAGAGTCTTCTAGTAGAGTCACACAGGATGTGCTTAATTTTAACCCTCAGGAATGAGTTGTGACAACACATATGAAATGCTTAAAAGAAGAGCTCATCAGAGATTCAGTACTAGGGTTTTTATTGGAGGCTGGCTATGTAGGTATATTCTGCCTGGTGTGTACCAAAATTCCAGACTCTCAGGAGAGCAGGCGTTCAGCATAAACCACATTGTACAAACAGTTTAAGCACATTGAGCATCCTTACCAGTTCTGGGAATAGTAGGAACCCTACTGAAATCCAAGTTCCCAGACACCTGCTAATGTCCAACCTTGCAAACAGGCTTTTCTAAGGATAGGAATTTCAGGCCTGCTATGTTAACTTTTTACTGCACACCTGCATTCAGGATTTTGCTGATTGTATCCTAGGTGGTGCTAAAATATGTTACTCTGTCTCCTGTTTCTGTAGTTAGATGTAAAGGCTTATTCAGGCTTGATTTTATTTTATTTTTGCAAGAATATTTCATAGGTGGTGGAGTATACTTTCTATTGCATCATATCAGAAGGCATATAACATCTGGTTGCTCTTTTTTTGTGTGCAGTGGAAAGATTGATCAGTAGTTTCAGCTATTGATCCATACCTTGTAAAATTCCCCATTTGCTGTTTACCTAATGATTTTAGCACCCGTTGATGAATCTGGCCAGATTTCATCATGCCATACAGAGTTGTAAAATCTAACTTTCTTTTTTATTTATTAGCTGGAATATTTCTATAAAGAACTCGTCCTCATCAACTATTCAGTTACTCTGAGGTACAGTTAATAAAGAAAAGATAATAAAAATAATTCACGATTCTTTCCTTTTACTTACCTATTTTCATAATAATAAGTTGGCTCCATCACATCCTCCAAAGGCAATATGTTTTTATTTAAAAAAATTTTTAGGAACACATGGATTTTCAACATATTTAGTATTTTAATCCTTTGAAATATTATCTTTTTCCTAAAATTGTTCATCTTTTGCTGTCTCTTCAAGTTATCTCTGAGCCCTTTTGACATAATACCGTTAGCTTTTAGTTATCTTCTTGTTTTCTGATACAGTAAGGTACTTCAGGCTCATTTTGTATGTTTCCTACCCTAGATCTGAGATCAAGCTGTTCTAAGAAACCCTAGTTCCTTTTAGTGCAAAATGGTATTTAGAGACCACAATCTGGATGATGGGGTGTTCAGTGCTCTGGATTTGTTAATGTATCTAGGGCTTTTTAATGGAAATATGAAGAGCTAGGCAAGGTCAGGTTTTTTTTTTTAGAAAAATATCTCATGAATTTATCCTGATATTTCCAATTCAAATTTGAGATTACAGGGTTTTTACTTGTTTTATTTTTGTGTTTTTAACATGCTGACAACATTGGTTTCTTGTGACATTAATAAAATTATTTGCTCTATGATAATCAGTATAACAAGACCAATGCCATTACTAATAATATGGTTACTGAAATTGTTTAAAATTTTTTTGCAGTTCTTTTGGTCTTTGTTATATATCCTACTGAGGATTTACAATCAAATTACTCTGTTTTGAAGTCACTTGAAATAATTGTTCTCTGTGTGTACACTATCAACTTGATACATAGATTAGTTTGTTTCATTTTACTTTCACATTTTGGGAATCACTTTTAAAATTCTTGATTCAGTCTTGTTTTTTTAAAATTAATTAATTAATTTATTTTAATTTTGGCTGCATTGGGTCTTCGTTGCTGCACGTGGGCTTTCTCTAGTTGCGGGGAGAGGGGGCTACTCTTAGTTGCAGTGCGCAGGCTTCTCATTGCGGTGGCTTCTCTTGTTGCAGAGCACAGGCTCTAGGCACACGAGCTTCAGTAGTTGTGGTACGTGGGCTCAGTAGTTGTGGCTCACAGGCTCTAGAGCACAGGCTCAGTAGTTGTGGTGCATGGGCTTAGTTGCTCCGCGACATGTGGGATCTTCCCGGACCAGGGCTCGAGCCCGTGTCCCCTGCACTGGAAGGCGGATTCTTAACCACTGTGCCACCAGGGAACTCTGATTCAGTCTTATTTTATAATTATGTTAGATGTTTACGTAGTTTCAAAGTCAAATCTAGAAAAGATAAATTTGGAGAAGTCTAGCTTCTATTCTTCTCCCTTCCACCCTCTTCTCTCCTTTCCCACAAGCAAATAATTTAATTAGCTTTGATTGATCTCTCTTTTTTTAGAAAGATGGAACCAAATATATGTGTTTATATATTTGTGTTTTCTTTCTTAGATAAACACATGCATACTTCTCACATTCCTAGCTTTTATTTAATAATATTTCCTGGAGGTCATACCATAATAGTATAGTATAGTATACAAAAATTCTTATTAGGCTCTGTTTTTTATCTGGCATGGGATTACCATACCATGCATGTAAAGTAAATTTGAACCCCAAACCTATCTTTAGGTTTTGTTCTTTCATGGGAAACTTTTTTCTTATTTAGAGCTCTTGGCAGAGAACCAGCTTCCTTGCTGCTCTCCTGGGCCTGTGAGTAGAGATTGTGTTTTGTTTTTAATACGCCTTTTTATGGAGTAAGCAATCTTTTTATTTGAACTTTTTACTCGAGTATATTAATTATTTTCTAACTCTCCTACTTGTGTGGGCCCCAAACCATGTATTCTATTCCTACATAAGGACCTTAAAACCTCAGCTATTGGCCCTTAGGCCCTGTTTCTACTCTGTACTTCTTAAATCGTCATGCTGTCAGCTTATACTCCTGTAACTGTGGCTTTGAGTTCTCTCTGTTTCTGGAGCCTGGGTATTTCTAAGCTATGTGTTTGTTTGTTTGTATTTCATCCAGCCCTTCTTTTTGTTTGGAACAGGAGTGATTCACTTTGTCATCTTGCCAGAAGTAGATCGACAGCATTTATCTTCTGTCACCCATGTCTATTATCCCTTTTCTGTAATTAGCTGGCTAAAAGAATATATACATTCACACATATTAAACAATTTTATAAGATATATCTTATAACTAAAATTATGATATTTCCTACCAAATCTTTTCCCATTTCTTTCACTTGAAATATTATTTATCTTCTGTTATGGTTATTTTAAGATATTTTTAGTACATTATCTTCCTTTTTTTCCTCTCTGCCTTGTTTATTTTCCTCTTTCTCTTAGTCAAAGAAAAATTTATGTAGGGAACCTAGGTCAACTAATCTTAGTGCTTCTTTCAAAAGATCAATAAATAAAATCAAAAGGCTTTTAGACAACAGCATGATAGTGAATATAAATTCTTTTTAGTAAAATAGAAAAAATTACCTAAGCATAATTTGTGAACTCTAGTGCAGATTATTGGTTTAGGGTATTTCTTAAGTCTGAAGCATTTTTATCTAATGACATTCATTCCTGTTTGATATTATGTCTTTCACTTGTGCTGCCCTCTTAACTTGTATCTTCCCTGTTACTTTCTTTTACACTTCTCTATTTGTAGGACAGGCGTTTCATTAAAACTATATCTAGTGTTAGCATGTGACATAGAGGAACTTTTGTATTTAATACATTTCAACTAGTTCTTTTGCTGTGCATTTTTGCAAGTTAAAATTTGGAGGCAATATTAATATGCATTAAATAGGTTGGAAATGTACAAGTTATAGTTAAATATTCAGATCCCTCAAAGAGATCTATAGCTTTTAGAAAAATTCTCCTTTGGGGATGACACATTTACTTGGAATTTTGAGCAGAGGCGAGAATTTTGCAAAAGTATAAGAAAAGTTGTTTCAGCTATTTTCAGGTATCTTTTCCTTTAAACAAAATTAAAAATTCAGTTAAAATTGACATACAGTATTATATTAGTTTAAGGTGAATAAAATAGTGATTTGATATTTTTATACATTATGAAATGATCACTGCAATAAGAACAGTTACCATTTATGATCATACAAAATTGTTATAATATTATTGAGCAGGTTTCCTATGTGTACATTACATCCTCATGACTTATTTTATAGCTGGAAGCTTGTATCTTATAATCCCTTTCACTCATTTTTCCATTCCTCTCACCTCCCTCCCCTTTGGCAACCACCAGTTTGTTCTCTGTATCTATGAGTCTGTTGCTGTTTTGTTTTGTTTGTTCATTTGTCTTGTTTTTCAGATTCCACATATAAGTGGTTATCTGTTTTGGTATCAGGGTGATTCTGAACTTGTAGATTGAGTTTGGAAAGCATTTTTTCCTTTGCAATTTTTTGGAATAATTTTAGAAAGAATAATTTAGAAAGATGGAATAATCTAGAAATAATTTAGGAAGATGGAATAATTTTAACTCTTCTTCAAATGTTTGGTAGTATTCACCTGTGAAGCTATCTGGACCTGGACTTTTGTTTTTTTGGGAATTTTTTATTACTGATTCAATTTTGTTACTTGTAATCAGTCTATTCAGATTTTCTGTTTCTCCATGATTCAGTTTTGAAGGATTGTATGTTTCTAGGAATTTATCCATATCTTCTGGGTTATCTAACTTGTTGGCATATAATTGATTATAGTATTCTCTTATGATCTTTTGTATTCCTGTGGTGTTGGGTGTATTTCTCCTCTTTCACTTCTGATTTTATTTATTTGGGCTCTCTCTTTTTTTCTTGATGAGTCTGGCTAAAGGTTTGTCAATTTTGTTTGTCTTCTTAAAGAACCAATTCTTAGTTTTATTGATCTTTTCTATTGATTTTTTAGTTTTTATTTATTTTTGCTCTGATCTTTATTAATTCCTCCCTTCTACTAACTGTGGACTTTGTTCTTTTTCTATTTCCTTTAAATGTACATTTAGATTGTTTCTTCAGATTTTTCTTGTTTCTTGAGATAGGGCTATATCACTATGAACTTGCCTGTTAGAACTGCTTTTGCTGCATCCTGTAGATTTTGGACAGTTGTGTTTCCATTTTCATTTGTCTCAAGGTATTTTTTTTAACCCCTCTTTGATTTGTTTGTTGAAATTGGTTGTTCAGTATCATGTTGTTCAGTCTCCATGTGTTTGTGTTCTTTTTTTCCAATTTTCTTCTTGTAGTTGATGTCTAGTTTCTTTCTGTATGGTGAGAAAAGATGCTTGATATGGTTTCAGTCTTCTTAACTTTATTGAGACTTGTTTTCTGGCCTAACATGTGATCTATCCCAGAGAAAGTTCCATGTGCACTTGAATAGAATGTGCATTCTGCTACTTTTGGATGGAATGGGGGTATTAAAGTCCCCTAGTATTATTGTATTGCTGTGTATTTCTCCCTTTATTCCTGTTAATATTTGCTTTACATATTTAGGTGCTGCTCTATTGGGGGTGCCATAAGTGTTTACAAATGTTATATCCTCCTGTTGGATTGAATTCTTAATCATTATGTAATATCCTCCCTTCCTTTTGTTTTAAAGTCTATTTTGTCTGATATGAGTATGGCTACCCAGCTTTCTCTTTGTTTCCATTTGCATGGCATAACGTTTTCCAACCTTTCACTTTTAGTCTATGTGTGTTTTAGATCTGAGGTGAGTCTTTTACGCAGCATATAGAAGGCTCTTGTTTTTTATCCATTCACCTACCCCTGTGTCTTTTGATTAGAGCAATTAGTCCATTTACACTTAAAATGGCAATAAGTACATACTCTCAGTAATTACTTTGTTAGTTGTTTTCTGGTTTTCTTGTAGTTCTTCTCTGTTCCTGTCTTCTTCTCTTGGCTTCTTCCCGTGCGGTTGATGGATTCCTTTAGTATTATGTTTGTATTCTTTTCTGTTTATTTTTTGCGTATCCATTGTATAGATTTTTGGTTTGTGGTTACCATGTTGTTCATATATATTGACCTGTATATATATCCATCTGTTTTAATCTGATAGTCACTTATGTTCAAAGACATTCTAAAAGTACCACATTTTTAACTACCCCACCCCATTTAATTTTTTTGATGTCATATTTTACATCTTTTCAAAGTCTGTGTGTCCCTTAACTACCTAGTAGTTGTAGTTGATTGTACTACTTTCATGTTTTACCCTTTATACTAGCTTTTTAAGTGGCTGATCCACTTGCCTTTACTATATATTTGCCTTTACCAGTGAGATTTTTTTATTCCGTATATTCTTATTTATAGTTGTAGCCTTTTCTGCTTAAAGATGACCCTTTAACACTTTTTGTATGTCCAGTTTAGTGGGGATGAACTCCTTTAGTTTTTGCTTGTCTGGGAAGCTCTTTATCTCTCTTTCAGTTCTAACTGACAAACTTGCCAGATGGAGTATTCTAGGTTATAAGTTTTTCCTGTCAGCACTTTAAATATATCCTGCCACTCTCTTCTGGCCTGTAAAGTTTCTGCTGAAAAATTATCTGGTAGTCTTCCCTTGTATGTGATTAGTTGTTTTTCTCTTGCTACCTTTAGGATTCTCTCTTTAACTTTTGCCATTTTAATTGTATGTCTTGGTATGGGTCTGTTTAGGTTCATCTTGTTTGGAACTCTGTGCTTCCTAGATGTCTGTATCCTTCCCTGGGTTAGGGAAGCTTTCAGCCATTATTTTTTCAAATAAGTTTTCTGTCTCTCTTTTCTCCCTCTAAGACACCTATAATGCAAATATTAGTATGCTTGATGTTGTCTCAGAGGTCTCTTAAACTCACCTCATTTAAAAAAAATTCTTCTTTTTGCTGTTCTGATTAGGTAATTTCCACTATTCTATCTTCCAGATCACTTACTCATTCTTCTGTATCATCTAATCTGCTGTTTATTCCCTCTAGTGTATTTTTTATTTCAGTTATTGTATTCTTTAGTTCTGATTGGTTCTTTCTTATACTTTCTGAGTCTTTGTTGAAGTTCTCACTGAGGTCCTCCACTCGTCTCCTGAGTTCAGTAAGCATCCTTATAACAGTTTCTTTGAATTCTGTATCAGGTGAATTACTTATCTCTATTTTCAGTAGCATTTTTTTTCCGTTGGGTTTTATTTTGTTCTTTTGTTTGAAACATATTCCTCTGTCTCATTTTGTTTGAATTTAAGTTTTTGTTTCTCTGAATTAGGTGAAACAGCTACCTCTCCTGGTCTTGAAGGAGTGGCCCTGTATGGGCCTGTATGGGAGCATCCCCTGTGTGGACTGCTAGAACCTGATGGCTTTGGAAGGCTTGCTGGAGCTAGAGTGGCCAGGGGCTAGGGGCTAGGGGCAGTCCCTGGGGAGCACTGCATCTGAGGCTGACTTGGCAGGGCAGCTAGGGCTAGAGCAGGCCCAGGTTAGGGTTTGTCCTTGGGGAGTGCTGTGCCCAAGGCCACATTGGGACGGCAGCTAGGTCTGAAGTGTTTCCTGGCTGGGAGCAGTCCCTAGGCCAAGGCTGCCTTGGTGGGGCAGCTGGAGCTGGAGCAGGTGTGGGTGGGGGAGTCCTAGATGGACTCAAGTGATGGCTCTCACTTGTGCCTTTGATCTCAGAGAGAGCTCCAGCAGTTCTCTTTCCATTTTGCTCTTGGGTTAGTAAATGAATTCCTTCCTGTGTAGTCTAGGTGCTCTTTAAACTGCGTTTATTTATTTATTTATTTTTGCGGTATGTGGGCCTCTCACTGCCGTGGCCTCTCCCGTTGCGGAACACAAGCTCCGGACGCACAGGCTCAGCGGCCATGACTCACGGGCCCAGCTGCTCTGCGGCATGTGGGATCCTCCCAGACCGGGGCACAAACCCGCGTCCCCTGCATCGGCAGGTGGACTCTCAACCACTGCGCCACCAGGGAAGCCCTAAACTGCTGTTTTGTTTTTTCACTGTCTCCCAGGGTGTGTGATTCTGTGCTCAGACCCCTAAGCAATTTCCCTCCCTACTGAAAGTTGCTGTCTGGGGTGGGTTCCCATGGATCCTGTGTCTCTGTCTTTCCTACACATTTCTATGTGGTCCTTCTATGTGCACAGTTGTTCAGTCAGATCTTAGTCTTCTTCAAGAGGAATTACTCAATATGTGGGTGTGGACTTGTGTCTATGGGAGGTGAGCTCAGGGTCTTTCTTTACCATCATCTTGTCCCTCTCCAGTCCTATTTTTGAGTTTCTTAAGTGATAAAAATGATAGTAATTTTATTCCTACTTATTTTTGTTAGCTTTTATCTCATATTATGTACAATGTTTTAACCAGAGAGAAAAACAGTGCAAGAAATACAATTAAATCTTTCGTTAGACTACTTTAAGTGACTCTTAGGTACCCCACAAGATATTAATACTATGGTTTTCTTTTTTGTTATAAGACTTATTTTTAAAGAAAGTTTGAAGCATAATACTTCACTTATTTTTCTAAAAGACCACTTAGACAATCCAGTGCAAAAATGGAGTAATGCTATTTAAACTTGTGCATTGATCAGCAAAGTTAAAAGTGAAATGTTTTCTAATTGACCCTTGCTTAATTAAGATCATGAAGTGTAGACATTTACTGACATGTTTATTGAAAACATGAGGAATGTGAGAAACTTAATGAGCATCTTAACATTGACTTTTCCCGATACTTCAGGCTATGACATTCGCCATCATTTTCTTTATATATTCATGATGTCATCTGTGTCAAAGTTACATCAACTTAGATTTATGAATATGTATTACATTAAATGTACTTGAGAATAGTATATATGTTTAAATATGAATTTATAGGTGGAGACAGTAAAACAAATATTAATAAGGAAAAACAGAGTTCAACAAAGTAACAACCCAAGGTCCTGTAATTGTCACTATTCCACAGTGATGTGGAATTAAGAGAAAAAACTCAATTTTCTGTCTAATTGAATTTGCAAAAGCTGGATCTTTTATCCACGTGTTTAAAACAGGAGCGTGTCTTTTCTCAGAACCTGTAAACCAACTAGTTGAAAGATTGACAGCTGAGTGAAGAGAACACAACCTTATATTTGGTTTTAGGCAGCCGGAGTTTTAATCACAGCTCTGGTGGTGAGGGGAATGTGAAGGTTTGCCTTTCACACAGCAACTTAAACAAATATAGCATAATATCTCCATTGCTATCCAATTCATTTCCTGCTTTTCAGCATTCTTCACACACATTCTACACATTGCAGTAATAGAAATTCTATCAGAAATCTGGGCTTTGAGTTATTCGGCATTTATCACAGTCTACGGAAGTGACTAGATAAAGCTACTACTAATCACTGAAGCAGTGTGAAAGAATTACATCTTTTAAAAAAGTGCTCTACTGAATATATTACAAAAATTTAAGAAAGTGCTACATATTAGAAGTTGAGTCATTTAGGCAGAGTATTTCAGTCATTGAGCTTCTTCTCAGGTAGTTTTCTCTGTATGTAAGCTACCTCATTGAAAATTGGCACCATTCAATGCTGATACGTGCATCCATGGTAAAGAGGAAGCTAACTAGAGCAAACACTTAGGAAGATACCTATGTACCTGCATATAATGTCTTTCTTTTGCTGGCAATGAAGAGACAATCATCTCTTTATCATGCACCCAGAGACCTTGACTCCTTTAGAGGGATCAGAATTAGGTGAAAAGTTGTTGTGCTTTGAGATACCAAGGATGAATATTCAATTAACAAGAAAAAAATATCACAAAAGTCATGATATGTAAATTAAGAGTGCTTGGGAACAATTATTTTATATGGCAAAGCTAGAAAGACATTAAAAACACCTTGTGTTTTTCTGTTTTCAACTCATGAACAAATAAATGTAGAAAACATGTTTATCTGTTTAGCTGGGCAAACAGTTTCCATAATGCATATATTAAAAGAGGATGCCAGGACTTCCCTGGTGGTGAATGGTTAAGAATCTGCCTGCCAATGCAGGGGACATGGGTTTGATCTCTGGTCCAGGAAGATTCCACATGCCATGGAGCAGCTAAGCCCGTGCACCACAACTACTGAGCTTGCGCTCTAGAGCCCATGAGCCACAACTACTGAAGCCTGCACGCCACAGCTACTGAAAACCATGTGCCTAGAGCCTGTGCTCTGCAACAAGAGAAACCACCACAATGAGAAGCCCGTGCACTGCAACGAACAGTAGCCCTGGCTGGCTGCAACTAAAGAAAGCCTGCACGCAGCAACGAAGACCCAATGCAGCCAAAAAAAAAAAAGACTATGCCTAACTATTTCAGAATACTCAAGGTAGGGAGACATGGTAGAAAGAGAAGAGAATAATAGCAGAATTACTTGAATAAAAGCAACTCTGACAAAGTTGCTGGTGGGGTTTCTCCTGTATGGGCCAAGCCATACCATGACCCCAGTTCTGATTTTTTTTTTTAACAGCTTTATTGGAGTATAATTGCTTTACAATGGTGTGTTAGTTTCTGCTTTATAACAAAGTGAATCAGTTATACATACACATATGTTCCCATATCTCTTCCCTCTTGCGTCTCCCTCCCTCCCACCCTCCCTGTCCCACCCCTCTAGGTGTTCACAAAGCACCGAGCTGATCTCCCTGTGCTATGCGGCTGCTTCCCACTAGCTATCTGTTTTACATTTGGTAGTGTATATATGTCCATGCCACTCTCTCACTTTGTCACAGCTTACCCTTCCCCCTCCCCATATCCTGAAGTCCATTCTCTAGTAGGTCTGTGTCTTTATTCCCATCTTGCCCCTAGGTTCTTCATGACCATTTTTTTCTTCTTTCCTAGATTCCATATATATGTGTTAGCATATGGTATTTGTTTTTCTCTTTCTGACTTCACTCTGTATGACAGACTCTAGGTCCATCCACCTCACTACAAATAACTCAATCTTGTTTCTTTTTATGGCTGAGTAATATTCCACTGTATATATGTGCCACATCTTCTTTATCCATTCATCTGTTGATGGACACTTAGGTTGCTTCCATGTCCTGGCTGTTGTAAATAGAGCTGCAATGAACATTTTGGTACATGACTCTTTTTGAATTATGGTTTTCTCAGGGTATATGCCCAGTAGTGGGATTGCTGGGTCATAAAGTAGTTCTATTTTCAGTTTTTTAAGGAACCTCCATACTGCTCTCCATAGTGGCTGTATCAATTTACATTCCCAACAAGAGTGCAAGAGGGTTCCCTTTTCTCCACACCCTCTCCAACATTTATTGTTTGTAGATTTTTTTGATGATGGCCATTCTGATTGGTGTGAGATGATACCTCATTGTAGTTTTGATTTGCATTTCTGTAATGATTAATGATGTTGAGCATCCTTTCATGTGTTTATTGGCAATCTGTATATCTTCTTTGGAGAGATGTCTATTTAGGTCTTCTGCCCATTTTTGGATTGGGTTGTTTGTTGTTTTGATATTGAGCTGTATGAGCTGCTTGTAAATTTTGGAGATTAATCCTTTGTCAGTTTCTTCATTTGCAAATATTTTCTCCCATTCTGAGGGCTGTCTTTTTGTCTTGTTTATGGTTTCCTTTGCTGTGCAAAAGCTGTGAAGTTTCATTAGGTCCCATTTGTTTATTTTTGTTTTTATTTCCATTTCTCTAGGAGGTGGGTCAAAAAGGGACTTGCTGTGATTTATGTCATAGAGTGTTCTGCCTATGTTTTCCTCTAAGAGTTTTATAGTGTCTGGCCTTACATTTAGGTCTTTAATCCACTTTGAGTTTATTTTTGTGTATGGTGTTAGGGAGTGTTCTAATTTCATTCTTTTACATGTAGCTGTCCAGTTTTCCCAGCACCACTTATTGAAGAGGCTGTCTTTTCTCCACTGTATATTCTTGCCTCCTTCATCAAAGATAAGTTGACCACATGTGTGTGGGTTTATCTCTGGGCTTTCTATCCTGTTCCATTGATCTATATTTTCTTTTTTTGCCAGTACCAGACTGTCTTGATTACTGTAGCTTTGTAGTATAGTCTGAAGTCAGGGAGCCTGATTCCTCCAGCTCCGTTTTTCATTCTCAAGATTGCTTTGGCTATTTAGGGTATTTTGTGTTTCCATACAAATTGTGAAATTTTTTTGTTCTAGTTCTGTGAAAAATGCCATTGGTAGTCTGATAGGGCTTGCATTGAATCTGTAGATTGCTTTGGTTAGTATAGTCATTTTCACAATGTTGATTCTTCCAATCCAAGAACATGGTATATCTCTCCATCTGTTTGTATCATCTTTAATTTCTTTCTTCAGTGTCTTATAGTTTTCTGCATACGGGTCGTTTGTCTCCTTAGGTAGGTTTATTCCTAGGTACTTTATTCTTTTTGTTGCAATGGTAAATGGGAGTGTTTCCTAAATTTCACTTTCAGATTTTTCATCATCAGTGTGTGGGAATGCCAGAGATTTCTGTGCATTAATCTTGTATCCTACTACTCTACCAAATTCATTGATTAGCTCTAGTAGCTTTCTGGTAGCATCTTTAGGATTCTCTATGTATAGTATTATGTCATCTGCAAACAGTGACAGCTTTACTTCTTTTCCGATTTGTATTCCTTTTATTTCTTTTTATTCTCTCATTGCTGTGGCTAAGACTTCCAAAACTATGTTGAATCATAGTGGTGAGAGTGGGCAACCTCATCTTTTGCCTGATTTTAGAGGAAATGGTTTCAGTTTATCACCACTGAGAACGATGTTGGCTGTGGATTTATCACATATGGCCTTTATTATGTTGAGGTGAGTTCCCTCTATGCCTACTTTCTGGAGAGTTTTTTTTTTTTTTAATCATAAATGGGTGTGGAATTCTGTCAAAAGCTTTTTCTGCATCTGTTGAGATTATCATATGGTTTTTATCCTTCAGTTTGTTAATACGGTGTATCACATTGATTGATTTGCGTATATTGAAGAATCCTTGCATCCCTGGGATAAATGCCACTTGATCATGGTGTATGATCCTTTTAATGTGCTGTTGGATTCTGTTTTCTAGTATTTTGTTGAGGATTTTTTGCATCTATGTTCATCAGTGACATTGGCCTGTAGTTTTCTTTTTTTGTGACATCTTTATCTGGTTTTAGTATCAGGGTGATGGTGGCATCGTAGAATGAGTTTGGGCGTGTTCCTCGCTGTGCTGTATTTTGGAGCAGCTTTAGAAGGACCCGTGTTAGCTTTTCCCTAACCGTTTGATAGAATTCACCTGTGAAGTCATCTGGTCCTGGGCTTTTTTTGTTGGAAGATTTTTAATCACGGTTTCAATTCCAGTGCTTGTGATTGGTCTGTTTATATTTTCTATTTCTTCCTGGTTCAGTCTTGGAAGGTTGTGCTTTTCTAAGAATTTGTCCATTTCTTCCAGGTTGTCCATTTTATTGGCATATAGTTGCTTGTAGTAATCCCTCATGATTCTTTGTATTTCTGCAGGGTCAGTTGTTACTTCTTTTTCATTTCTAATTCTGTTGATTTGAGTCTTCTTCCTTTTTTTCTTGATGACTCTGGCTGATTTTTTATCAATTTTGTTTATCTTCTCAAAGAACCAGCTTTTAGTTTTATTGATCTTTGCTGTTGTTTCCTTCATTTCTTTTTCATTTATTTCTGTTCTGATCTTTATGATTTCTTTCCTTCTGCTAACTTTAGGGGTTTTTTCTTGGTTCTTCTTTCTCTAATTGCTGTAGGTGTAAGGTTGAGATGTTTCTTGTTTCTTAAGTAGGATATATTGCTATAAACTTCCCTCTTAGAACCGCTTTTGCTGCATCCCATAGGTTTTGGGTCATCATGTTTTCATTGTCATTTGTTTCTTGGAATTTTTTGATTTCCTCTTTGATTTCTTCAGTAATCTCTTGGTTATTTGGTAGTGTATTGTTTAGCCTCCATGTGTTTGTAGTTTTTACAGTTTTTTCCCTGTAATTGATAGCATTGTGGTCGGAAACAATACGTGATACAATTCAATTTTCTTAAATTTACCAAGGCTTGATTTGTGACCCAAGATATGATCTTTCCTGGAGAATGTTCCATGAGCACTTGAGAAGTGTATTCTGTTGTTTTGGGGTGGAATGTCCTATGAATATCAATTAAGTCCATGTTGTTTAATGTATCATTTAAAGCTTGTGTTTCCTTATTTATTTTCATTTTGGATCATCTGTCCGTTGGTGAAATTGGGGTGCTAAAGTCCCCTACTATGATTGTGTTACTGTTGATTTCCCTTTTTATGGCTGTTAGCATTTGCCTTATATATTGAGGTGCTCCTATGTTGGGTGCATAAATATTTACAATTGTTGTATCTTCTTCTTGGGCTGATCCCTTGATCACTATGTAGTGTCCTTTTTTGTCTCTTGTAATAGTCTAATTTTTAAAGTCTATTTTTTCAGATATGAACATTGCTACTCCAGCTTTCTTTTGATTTCCCTTTGCATGGAATATCTTTTTCCATCCTCTAACTTTCAGTCTGTATCTGTCCCAGGTCTGAAGTGAGACTCTTGTAGACAGCATATATGTGGGTCTTGCTTTTGTATCAATTCAGCGAGTTGATTTCTTTTGGTGGGAGCATTTAATCCATTTACATTTAAGGTAATTATCAATATGTGTGCCTCTATTACCATTTTTTTAATTGTTTTGAGTTTGTTATTGTAGGTCTTTTCCTTCTCTTTTGTTTCCTGTCTAGAGAAGTTCCTTTAGTATTTGTTGTAAAGCTGGTTTGGTGGTGCTGAATTTTCTTAGCTTTTGCTTGTTTGTAAAGGTTTTAATTTCTCCGTCAAATCTGAATGAGATCCTTGCTGGGAAGGGTAATCTTGGTTGTAGGTTTTTCCCTTTCCTCACTTTAAATATGTCCTGCCACTGCATTCTGGGTTGCAGAGTTTCTGCTGAGGAATCAGCTGTTAACCTTATGGGGATTCCCTTGTAAGTTATTTGTTGCTTTTCCCTTGCTGCTTTTAATATTTTTTCTTTGTATTTAATTTTTGATAGTTTGATTAATATGTTTCTTGGTGTGTTTCTCCTTAGATTTATTCTATGTGGGACTCTCTGTGCTTCCTGGACTTGATTCAGTATTTCCTTTCCCATATTAGGGAAGTTTTCAACTATGATCTCTTCAAATATTTTCTGAGTCCCTTTCTTTTTTTCTTCTTCTTTTGGACCCCTATAATTCAAATGTTGGTGCATTAATGTTGTCCCAGAGGTCTCTGAGACTGTCCTCAATTCTTTTCATTCTTTTTTCTGTATTCTGCTCTGCAGTAGTTATTTCCACTATTTTATCTTCCAGGTCACTTTTCTGTTCTTCTGCCACAGTTATTCTGCTATTGATTCCTTCTAGAGAATTTAAAGTTTCATTTATTGTGTTGTTCATCATTGTTTATTTGCTCTTTAGTCCTTCTAGGTCCTTGTTAAATGTTTTTGTATTTTCTCCATTCTATTTGCAAGATTTTGGATCATCTTTACTATCATTACTCTGAATTCTTTTTCAGGTGTACTGCCTATTTCCCCTTAATTTTTTGGTCTTGTCAGTTTTTACTTTGGTTCTTCATCTGCTGCGTATTTCTCTCTCTGCTCATTTTGCTTCACTTACTGTGTTTGGGTCTCCTTTTGGCAGGCTGCAGGTTTGTAGTTCCTGTTGTTTTTGGTGTCTGCCCCCAGTGGGTAAGGTTGGTTCAGTGGGTTGTGTAGGCTTCCTTGTGGTGGGGACTGGTGCCTGTGGTCTGGTGGGTGAGGCTGGATCTTGTCTTTCTAGTGGGCAGGACTGCATCCAGTGGTGTGTTTTGGGGTGTCTTTGAACTTATTATGATTTTAGGCAGCGTCTCTGCTAATGGATGGGGTTGTGTTCCTCTCTTGATAGTTGTTTGGCATGGGGTGTCCAACTTTGGATTTGCTGGTTGTTGAATGGATCTGGATCTTAGTGTTGAGATGGAGATCTCTTGGAGAGCTCTTACCGATTGATATTATGTGGGGCTGGGAGGTCTCTGGTAGGCCATTGTCCTGAACTCGGCTCTCCCACCTTAGAGGCTCAGGCCTGACCCCTGGCCAGAGCACCGAGACCCACCCTGTCAGCCACAAGGCTTGGAAGAAAAGGGAGAAGAAAGAAAGGAAAGAAAAGTAAAATAAAATGAAGTTATTAAAATAAAATAATTATTTAAAAAAATAGGAGAGAGCAACCAAACCAATAAACAAATCTACCAATGATAACAAGCCTTAAAAACTATACTTAAAAAAAAAAAAGCAACGGACAAACAGAACCCTAGGACAAATGGTATATGCAAAGCTGTACAGACATAATTACACAAAGAAGCATGCACATACACACTCACAAAAAGAGAAAAAGGAAAAAATATATATATGAAAAGGAAGAGAGAAACCAAATCTATAAACAAATGTACCGATGATAATAAGGTCTAAATACTAAACTAAGATAAACATAAAACCAGAAACAAATTATGTGCAGAAAGCAAACCCCAACTCTATACTTCTTCCCCAAGTCCACCTCCTCAATTTTGGGATGGCTCGTTGTCTCTTCAGGTGTTCCACAGATGCAGGGTACATCAAGTTGATTGTGGAGACTTACCGCTGCTCCTGAGACTGCTGGGAGAAATTTCCCTTTCTCTTCTTTGTTCGCACAGCTCCTGGGGTTCAGGTTTGGATTTGGCCCTGCCTCTGTGTGTAGGTCGCCTGAGGGCATCTGTTCTTCGCTCAGACAGGACAGGGTTAAAGGAGCCGGTGATTCGGGGGCTCTGGCTCACTCAGGCCGGGGGGAGGGAGGGGTACAGAGTAAGGGGCGAGCCTGCGGCGGCAGAGGCCAGCGTGACGTTGCACCAGCCTGAGGCACGCCGTGCGTTCTCCTGGGGAAGTTGTTCCCGGATCCCGGGACCCTGGCAGTGGCGGGCTGCACAGGCTCCCCGGAAGAGGGGTGTGGATAGTGACCTGTGCTCGTACACAGGCTTCTTGGTGGCGGCAGCAGCAGCCTTAGCATTTCATGCCCATCTCTGGTTTTCACGCTGGTAGCCACAGCTTGCACCCGTCTCAAGTTCATTTAGGCAGTGTTCTGAATTCCCTCTCCTTGCTTACCCTGAAACAATGGTCTCTTGCCTCTTAGACAGTTTCAGACTTTCTCTTCGACTCCCTCCCGGCTAGCTATGGTGCCCTAGCCCCATTCAGGCTGTGTTCACGCAGCCAACCCCAGTCCTCTCCCTGGGATCTGACCTCCGAAACCTGACCCTCAGCTCCAAGCCCCCACCTGCCCCGGCAGGTGGGCAGACAAGCCTCTCAGGCTGGTGAGTGCTCGTCAGCACTGATCCTCTGTGTGGTAATCTCTCCGCTTTCCCCTCTGCACCCCTGTTGCTGTGCTCTCCTCCGCTCTCCGAAGCTTCCCCCCTCCCCCTGTTTCCACGAGTGAAGGGGCTTCCTAGTGTGCGGAAAATTTTCCTCCTTCACAGCTCCCCTCCAGAGGTGCAAGTCCCGTCCCTATTCTTTTTTCTCTGTTTTTTCTTTTTTCTTTTGCCCTACTCAGGTATGTGGGGAGTTTCTTGCCCTTTGGGAAGTCTGAGGGCTTCTGCCAGCATTCAGTAGGTGTTCTGTAGGAGTTGTTCCCCATGTAGATGTATTTTTGATGTATTTGTTGGGGAGGCAGGTCATCTCCACATCTTACTCCTCTGCCATCTTGAAGGTCCTCCTGAAATCTTTTTTTTTTTTTTTTTTTCCTGTACGCGGGCCTCTTACTGTTGTGGCCTCTCCCACTGCGGAGCACAGGCTCCGGAAGTGCAGGCTCAGCGGCCATGGCTCACGGGCCTAGCTGCTCCGCGGTATGTGGGATCTTCCCGGACCGGGACACGAACCCGTGTCCCCTACATTAGAAGGCGGACTCTCAACCACTGTGCCACCAGGGAAGCCCTGAAATCTTTTTTTTAAATGGTGGTGTTTATAGCTATAAATTTCCCTCAGAGCTCTGGTTTTGCTACATCTTATAAGTTTTGGTGTGTTGTGTTTTTATTTTTTTATCTCAAAGTATTTTCTTATTTCCCTAGTGATTCTTTCCTTGATTTATTGGTTCCTTAAGAGTTTGTTGGGACTTCCCTGGTGGCACAGTGGTTAAGAATCCGCCTGCCAATGCAGGGGACGTGGGTTCAAGCCCTGGTCCAGGAAGATCCCACATGCCACGGAGCAACTAAGCCCATGTGCCACAGCTACTGAGTCTGCGCTCTAGAGCCCACGAGCCACAACTACTGAGCCCACATGCCACAACTACTGTAGCCTGTGTGCCCAGAGCCTGTGCTCCGCAACAAGAGAAGCCACTGCAATGAGAAGTCTGCGTGCGGCAACGAAGCGTAGCCCCTGTTCGCCACAACTAGAGAAAGCCCGCACGCAGCAACGAAGACCCAACACAGCCAACAATAAATAAAAAAAAGAAAAATAAAATTAAAAAAAAAGTTTATTTACTTTCCATGTATTTAAGAGTTTTCCAGTTTTCCTTTTGTTATTGATTTCTATCTTTGTTCCATTGTGGTTAGTTCCACTGTAAACATCCATTGTATGATTTAGGTATTTTGACATTGAGAATTATTTTATGGCCTAATGTATGGTCTATTCTGTAGAATCTTCTGCATGCAGTTGAGAAGAATATAGGTTTTGCCATTGTTATGTGGCAAGTTCTGTATATGTCTGTCAGGTGTAGGTGATTTATAGTGTTGCTCAAGTCTTCTATTTCCTTAGTGATTTTCTGTCTACATGTCCTCTACATTATCGAAAGTGGGCTGTTGAAGTTTCCAACTATTATTGGAATAGTTTGCTTCACTGTTTGCTTCATATACTTTGAGGCTCTGTTGTTTGGTATGTATATGTTTATAATTGTTATATCTTCCTGGTGAATTGATCCTCTTGTCAGTATAAAATGTCTTTCTTTGTCTCTTGCAGCAGTTTTGTATGTAAAATCAGTTTTGTCTGATATCAATATATGTAGCCAGGCTTCCTTTTGGTTACTGTTTGCATGGAGCATCTTTTTCCATCCCTTGACTCTCAACCTGTTTGTGTCTTTGGGTCTAAAATGAGTCTCTTATAAGCAGCATATAGCTGTATCATGTTTTTTTAAAAAAATTATTCTGCCAATATCTTTTAATTGATGAGTTTAACTCATTTACATTTAAAGTAATTACTGATAATGAAGGACTTGTATCTGCAATTGTGCTATTTGTTTTCTGTGTCATTTTTTGTTGTTCCTCAACTTCTTTGATACTGACTTATTTTGTGTTTGTTTTTTTTTTCTGTATACATTCCCTTTCCCTTTCGTTTTACATAGTTTTAGTTATTAGTGGTTACCGTGGGAATTATAGTTATCCTAAATTTATAAAACTATAGTTTGAATTGATACCAACTTAGCTTCAATAGCATACATTAACAATACTCCTAACTGGCTCCATCTTCCCCTTTATGTTGTTATTGTTATAGATTGAGTCTTTATGCATTGTGTGCCTATTAACATAGATTTATAATTATTGTTTTATACATTTGTCTTTTAAGTGAAATAGGAAATAAAATGAGTTACCTACCAAAAATACAGTATTATTAGGTTTTATATTTATCTGTGTAGTTACCTTTACCATTGTTCTTTATCTGTCTGTGTGGCTTTGAATTACTGTCTAGTATTCTTTTATTTCAACCTGAAGGATTCCCTTTATCATTTCTTATAGAGCAGATTACTAGTAACAAATTCCCTTAGCTTCTGTTTGACTAGGAATGTCATCATTTCTCCTTTCTATTTGAAGGATTATTTTGCTGAATACAGAATTCCTGGTTGACATGCTTTTCCTTTCAATTCTTTAAATATATTGCTCTACTGCCATTTAGTCTCTGTGGTTTTCGATGAGAAATAGGCTGTTATTCTTTTTGAGAATGCCTTCTGTGTGATTAATCACTTCTCTCTTGCTGCTTTCAAGATTCTCTCTGTCTTTGTCTTTCAGCAGTTTGATATAATATGTCATGGTATGGATTTCTTTGAGTTTGTCCTGCTTGGAGTTTGTTGAGATTCTTGGGTGTGTGTATTTATGTATTTCATCAAATTTGGGAAGTTTTTGGACAGTATTTCCTCAAGTATTTTTTTTGCTTTGTTTTTCCTTCTCTTTTCCTTCTGGGACTCCTATTATATATATGTTGGTATATTTGATGCTGTCCCATAAGTCTCTGAGGCCTTGTTCATTTTTCTTTGTTTTCTTTCTACTCCTCAGACTGGGCAGATACAATTGCCCTGCCTTTGGATTTGATGACTCCTGCTCGTATCTGTTGTTGAATGCCTCTTGTGAATTTTAAAATTTTATCTATTGTACTTTTTGATTCCCAAATTTCTACTTCGATCTTTTTAACAATTTCAGTCTCTTTCTTAATATTCCTTATTTGTTCATAGTTTTCTTGATTTCTTTTAATTCTTTGTGATGTTCTTTAGTTCTTTTAGCATATTTAAGACAGTAAATTTAAAGTCTTTGTCTAGTAAGTTAATGTCTGGGCTTCCTCAGGATGGTTTCCATCAATTTCTTTCTTTCCTTTTTTTTTTCTGTGAATGAGTGATACATTCCTATTTCTTTGTGTGCTTTGTAATTTTCTTGTTGAGATATGGACATTTTGAATATTGTAATGTAATTCTTGAAATCAGATTCTCCCACTACACCAAGGACTGTTATTACTTGATGAAGTCTGCAGTTGTTCATTTGTTTAGTGACTTTTCCAAATTGTTTTTTTTTTTTTTTGCAAAGCCTATATTCCTTGTCATGTGTGGTCACTGACGTCTATGTTCTGTTATCTCTGTGGTCAGCTCGTGACCTGACAGAGATTTCCTTAAGTATCTGGATACAATAAGATAAAATGTGTAAAGGGTATTCTGTCTCTTTACCTTCCTTCAATGATGCCAGGAAAGCAGTTCAACCCATTAAGGTTGAACTAATGGCCGGCCTCTGTGCTGACCCCTTAACCCCTTAGTGAACTGCCAGGCAGATCAAAACACAGAAATCTGTTTTTTTGGAGGAAAATCCTTATTGTTCACCCTCATGCCAAAAAGTTGTATCAGGAATTCAGGCCATCATCCCCATGGTTACTTTCATTAGAGTTTGAGGATTGTTGCTGCTTTGCATGATGTTGAAATTGATGAAAATTTACCAGCCTCTTTCTTTGTCAAGCACTTCCCTGGATGCTACAAGTGTTCAACTAGACCCTAGAGTTCTGAAATACTTAATTCTAACTGTTCTTACCAGCTTGATAGTTGTTTTGGTGAAGGGACTGACTCTAGAGCTTCATACTCTGTCATCTACCATAATATCACTCCCTTGCATGTTCATTCTTAAAAGTGTTCCAGTTTCAACAATAAGTTTTATTGTCACCCATTGGTAATTAAGTGACAGGGACAAGAGAAAAGATGAAAACAAGTTCTTACAGAAAAAATAAGCCATGAGGATCATCAATAAATATTGATTGCTCAGAGTATAAGCTGTCAGATGAATGCTACAGGGTTTTCCTAGTTTCAGTTCAATATAGTTCCTCCCCTTTAGGAAGTTTTTATACTAGTCTAGCATCGGTAGTGTGAATGAATGCCTTTGTTGGAAGGCTTGACAGATAACATTGATTTTCATTGTGAGTTTATTTATGGGGGTATTGTCATTGTAACATGTGAACTGAGACATGGAGTATGTGGAACAGCCTTATCTCTTGTTGCTGACATGGGTGCCGTATTGTCTGTCTTTCTACTTGCTCCCCTTTTTCAGATCTGTGGGTGGGTTATGAACAATTGCTTCATGGCTGTGTGCAGTCTGCAGGCCTTATGTTGTGTAGGCCTGCTATAGACAATGCTCTTTAATTGGGCAGAAAAGTTGCTGCCTTGGCTTCTCTCCCATTTCAGAAAGCTGAGTACATGCTGTTACTGCAGCATTTCCAGTCTATGCCAGCTCGAGGAGCAAGATCCTAGGATTGAAAATCAAACTAGGGGCTTGACATGGTGATAAGTAGCACTGCATTTTGACTTTTGAGTCCAGTTATAATGTATGGAGGTACTTTTTTGAACATGCATTAATATACATTTAATTTTTCTAGAAATTTCTAGACTTCAACTGCTTTTAGAGTCCCACTTATGATGGTTCTCATCAAAGTTTTTGGTAACTACTCAGAAGACGATAATAGAGTATAATTGGGAAATAGTACTTTCAATAAGAGATCTTGACTGTCTCTCCAGCTCTTCCACACATACTCAGAATGCTACAGGTAATAGCAAATTTAATCTTTAAAAATGTAAGTGAATAAAAGTGGAAAAGTGGAAATGAGTTGTTTACCTTTTCTCTTGATTTGTATTAAACATGAGTAAGCTTTTGGTAAAATTAGGTGAAACAATTTCCTATTTCTGTAAGTAGACAAATTTTATGGTTGAATTTTAAATTCTGGAAAAAGAGGGTTGTCATAAAATGCCTGTCAAAGTATTAGCTATATCATGAGAAAGGACTGCATATAGTATCTTGACAGTATAAAAACTTTGAAAATATTTTTATTATAATTAAAATATCTAAATTATAATAATTTACTAAGAAACAAATCGTATTAAAATTGCCAACACCATAGCTTTGGTAATGCACATTTGAATATTTAATTGTGTTTCTATAAACAGCTTCTCTAATGCTACATTTTCAGTGAATATGATGGGCCTTCTGTTAGTGTTGGCATTTGAGCAATCTTGCTTTCTGTTTTCCTCTTATATCTACAATGTGAAGTATTCCCACCTGAAATTTCCCCAAAGTTTCACTTGGGAAACAGAACATGATTTGAAAGATGTTTTCTGTTGTATGTTGCTCAAATCAAGCTTTGCATTGAATCAAGCCAAATGATGAAAATATAGTCCAGCCTTCTTTCCAGCAGAATGCAGTTACCTCTAAGGCCTATAGTAGAAGACCAACTAATTGAGAACACTTGTCTTTGTTTTCAGCTAGCAAAGATTCTTATTAAGAATGTCCATTTTTTAAATTTAAAAAGGTGGGTTTACTTTTAATGAACTAAGAGTTGGGAGATCTGAAAATTAAAGCATGTGCAGGTTATCCTCTTTCTCAAGGGGACATATACTACTGCTGTGCTCGTGTGAAGTAATAATGAGATACCATAAGAAAACAGTAGATGATTCATGTCAGATGGTTCTTCAGTAACGTTAGGGGGGAAGAAAGCAGCTGATGTATGGGATATTGAAGGCAGATTAAGTTGTTAATGTATATTAGTATATTCTTAATTTCCTTTTAATTGAAAAAGACATATTGACTTTAATTAGAACCATTTCACAGGAACTGTCAATTAGCACATGTCAAACTAGTTAATTCAGAACAGAATTCTTTTAATTAGGGTCTGCTTTCCTTTAACTATGGGGCCAATGAAATCAGCCTTTCCTTATCTAGATTTTAAATGTCTCTAAGACATATAATACAAATGTAGACTCTTATCTATTATTAGAAGCCCATATGGATAACATTAAAATGATGATGCTGGCATTGTTCATGCAGCACAAATCAGAGTCCCTTTATGACTGTTAGAAAAAAAATGGCTTTAAACAAAGACTATTTTAAATAACAGATTTATCCTACTTTAAAGAGACTACAAAATTTATGACATGCATGTTCACATTTAAAGTATTATTTAATACGTCTGCTCAAATAAATGGGCCTATTCAAACGTTTTGTGTGTTCTATCAGCCGAAGACACATAAAACATTATCAAGCCATACAGCAACATTTTTCCCTTAAATGAACTGTAATCAAAAAGGGAAAACAGACTGAATGATTTTTTTTTCCCGACATAAAAATAGCATTGTTAACTTTCATTGCATCCAAAGATTTAATACCAATAGTTGATACAGTGCCTAAACCACTGGTAGTGAGCTAATGTGATCTTAGTAATCAGACAGTGTAAAATCTGCAGCTTGGCTCTTGCTTGTTGTAATGATGTGGAATTATAGCATTTTAGTTACAGTTGGCATGAGGATTGGCATGTACAGTGAACTTGGTGGGGCAGGGCTGTGTGATGTTCACTTACGGAACAGGTATGCTCAAAATTTTAAAAAAGATTTTAAGTTACACGTAAAGAGAGAATTAATATGAAATCTAGCTTACTGTATCATGTGAGGTTTAGTCACTATTTTACTGAGTTACAGCAAGCAAGGGTTACAGAAATTAATAAGAAGAATATTTAATAAGCTAAACTTGAGATTCCACAGAGAAATATCCCATAAGGTATTTTATGTAACCTCAACTTGTTCATCTTATTGTAAGTACATTTAGCTTCATAACAGTAGTGTGCCTTTCTAAAACGTGTTATACTGTATCAGTGACTGCATTTGTGCCAGTTGAATTAAATGAAGAACTGTAGTAATCTTCTAATTTTGGTTAACATAGGCAAAACAACAAGGGCAATAAACAAACAGATGAAAAAATGCTCCCCCCAAACCCCATTCTTTTTTCTTCCAGAGCTGACCTTTCTCTTCTGAACTATTTCTAGAGCTGCCCTAGCTCTCTGTGTTTGAATGACAGCCTACATTGAGCATGTCCATATTTCCTTGAGATCTGTAGTGTTTAACTTTTTGGTGTCATATCATCATTTGAATCTGTGATAAGAGATATTAATCCTCTTCCCAGAAAAATCCACATAGGCATACATGCACTAAAATGTTCAGGATGGGAAATCTTAACTTCTTAAAAAATAAGTTGGCACAACTCGTTGAAGGATGTAACCTCTGTTTGATATAATTAACTACTTGTACTGTTGCAGGCACTATACTTGGCTCTGGGAGTATAACAATGAGTAAGATAAAACCTTAGCATCTGAGTCAGTGTGACAAATTATTAGCACATTTTCAGACATTACTATGTGATTCTTCTTTTAACCTTTTTTACCCTCTGAACTGTTTAAAATTTGATCTGTCTTTGAAAATCTTGTACAAGTTACCAATCTGATACGATTGACAATTTTACATAAAAATTGCCTGAAAAATATAATTACTAGAACATTAGAGGAGATTAATTTTATGAGTTTAATGCAACAGATTTTATTAATCCTTTTAATCTTATTTATAATTCTGTTTTGGTTAATAACCTCAGGTAATATTAATATCATAATTTTGACCAACCTTTTAGTTCTGTTTATTCATTTAAATTATATAATTTATAATTATTTACAAAGAAGACCAAGCCTACTAACATGATTTTTATAAATTAGTCTCATTTAAACTCAAAATAAGCTGTTGCTAATGATCTTGGGTGGGGGTGCTAATTAATTTCTGGATCATCCATGATAGGTTATCCATGCTGTGCCAGGATTTAAGTTTGAACAGTGGCTGAGCTAGGTCTGCTTTCCAGAAATACCAACACACCCAGTCTTAATTCCTTTGTATCTTAAAAGGGGTATTTTTTGGTGTGTGTATGTGTGTGTGTTTGTTCTTTAAGAGTGTACTATAGCATTGTTAAATAAATAAATACATATAAAAATATTAAAATATATTTATTTATAGACACATAAATATATAAATAAATATATAAGCATTTTACATATATATATATATATATATATACACACTTAAGCATACTTATATATTTAGTATGTGTTGTTTTAGTCCCAAATTTGCTCTGTGATTGTCTGTAGCAATTTAAATTCCTTTGTCTTTTTTAGCTTATGAAAAGTTGACCCTTGGTGCCTTTGCGAACAATAAACATTTTGACCTTAGGAAATTTATAGGACATATGGGCCTTAACTGAGTTTAATCATCTTTATGGTATAGATGGTAGAGGTTTCATATATTGTTAAAAATGGGCAAAAATTATTCACATCATGTGTTTGTGAATCAAAACCATAGCTATTTAACTCTGACTTGGTTAGCAGAATTTTAACAGATTATTTAAATTATTAGAAGCTATGATTTAAAACAGTTTTATCTAAACAGGAGTATTCTAAAAGTCCCTAGAATGCTTCATTTAAAGGGGGGTAACTCTCAGATTAAAATTTTTAGTGGGTGGATTTTAAGAGTTAAAAGGGAAACTTTCTTAATTACTTCATCTTCTTTCTAGATCCTTAATCAAGTTGTATTGATTTTATTAGGGACTAAATGCACCACTCTGAGTGTGGGATTTGTGTTTACTCTGTGTATTTATAACCCCCTCCCCCATTTTCTACCTAATGAT
This sequence comes from Delphinapterus leucas, assembly GCF_059928025.1. NCBI lineage: Eukaryota > Metazoa > Chordata > Mammalia > Artiodactyla > Monodontidae > Delphinapterus > Delphinapterus leucas. Next base: position 76,541,262 of record NC_143131.1, on the reverse strand, counting down.
AAACAGTTGTCTAACCTAATTAATTATATATTATAATTTAGTAAATTTAATTTTTTGTAACTTGAGCGAGAGTGTGTTCACATATCTTTTGGAAAGTGATAGGGAGATATTTATTTATTTGTTTCTATTTTTATTATCATCAGCCAATCTCAGATTAGTTTGGTTCAGTACCATAAGTATTTGTTAAACACCTATTATTTCCAGAAACAGTTAATATTAGGCATTATCTTGTTGAACATTAGTTAAAACACTTGTTTGCTTTTCTCTTGACTGTGTGGAATCTGTTAACTATTAATGATCAGTAGATTAATGGTTGCCTTTTCCAAAATTTTTTATTTAGTGCTTTACAGTTGAAATATTTTCAAGACCATTATCTTATGCAGGATGAATAATCCCATCATTACAGTTATTAGTTTAATTTCCTTCAGTGATATCTTCCGGGGGTTCTGCATAGGGAAAAACTTGGTTCAAATTCCCAGATCACTATTTACTAGCTTTGTGTACTTAGATAAGTTACCTAACCTCTCTGAGCTTCAGTTCCCTCCTCTGAAAAATAATAATACCTACCTTATAGTATTGTAAGGATTAAATGAAATGTGTAAAGCGTTTAGCATCATGTCTATTAACATACTCAGTAAATATTGGTTCCTGTCCTTTTTTCAAGCGGTTTTGTTGTTCTGACTGTCCTTTCTGGGAAATGCAGCTATTTGTTAAATAAATTCACCCTTAGATGGAAATATAAATTGTTAACATGAGTGCTCTACTAATTTGATTATTGATGGATATTAACAGGGGAACTGTACCACTGTTCTTGGTGCTTGAGGAAAAGCTAGCTGATGACAGTCATCTACTTTTGACCAGCAATCTTTTCTTCACTGCCCATGTGAAATATTTTATGACTATCACTGAATGAAATGGCTTCTAACAAAACCCCTTAGTTTATAATATTTCAATGTAGAATATTAAAATATTCTTGAATAGCAGTATTAGCTCCTAAAAATACAAAAAATATATATAAAATAACCTATAACTATACCAACCATAGGTAATCACTATAAATATTTTGGTGTTTTTATGTATTTGTGCTGAGAATTTTATTAGGTCATTACATTTTATTCATAATTGTGATTTAGATGGCTGCTTTGTATTCATTTTTAAATCTGAGTTTTTTTGAGTTTTGCATTTTTTCCTTCTGCTCCAGTAAATAATGTTGGAATGCACATCTTTATATATAAAAACTTTATTCGTATTTCTGATTATTTCCTTAGGTTAATTCTTAGGAGGAGAGTTACTGGGCAAAGAGAATAAACATCAATATTTCATAAATGTTACCCCAAATTGCTTTCCAGAAAAGTGTCAATTTATACCCCCACTAACCCCAAATGTGACTTTCTAACAAAAAAGTGAGTTACTTTTTGAATATACAGTTTGGCTAGTAGTTAAGACAGTTGATTAGTGTATAGTTTTTGGCTAATTGATTCTTGTCTAATTGATTCAGTTTGGCACTAATTTAGGAAGAGGCCAAATAACATTCTAATGACCCATGAGATCTTGCCTGGGATTTTCAAAAAGATAGCTTTTAATTTAAAAGTAATGTTTAAAGTAATATTTGTTGTTAAGTGGTTACTGGTATGCCAGTTTGACGTAGTCATATCTTGGTTTTTTGGTATGTGTTATGAGGTCTCTTCAGGGCTCATTTCTATAGCAATTTTTAGAGGAAAATGAGATTCTTCTAATGTGCAATTAAAGTATTTGCATTATTGGCAATATACATTATAGAGAAACGTAAGGGTAAAAATCAGCTCATTTTATTTTGTAGTAAAATCAGAAATAGGAAAAATATGCTAACATGATAATATCTAATGAGGGAAATGTTCTATATAGATGTCTGTTTTTCTGTTAATCCCTAAAATGACTATATGCTTTTATTTATATGAGTAACATCGGATACAAACATGTTGCTAGGAATATATATCCACTTATAAAAATGATAAACACAATATGAGTTTAGAATTTTAATAAATTCTGTTTTAAAGGTGAATTAAACCTTTGGATAATGTAAGTTTTGAGATTTCAACAAAGATGTAATATCTATGTATGCCACTTCTGAGAGTTATTTAGGTATTTTTCTCTTGTTTAGCTGTATCTAGTGTAGCTTCTAACATAGAGAAATGAGAACTGAGTCCTGTATGATGGATCTTTTATGGGGCACAGGGAAATGTAATTTTACTTAGTTATTTTTGAAGCCTCCATCTAGGCACACTGGCAACCAATTTTATCTTTATTACATAACAAGGTCATATGCTGTCAAGCTAACTCAAAGGGCATATGAAAGGAAAAGAGAACAATTTGTGTTTTTGCTGTTGTCATTAGGGATTTTCATATTTTCTTTGTACATTGGGCACCTTTTCATGTTTATTATACTATGCTGATAAGCAATGTCACATTTCATTAAGTTAACACCAAGTTAGTGAAAATGAAAAGCAGAATATTTTGCTGCTCTTACTATTGTTTCAGATTTTTATCCTGTAAATACCTAACTTTTTTTTTTTTGCTATACGCGGGCCTTTCACTGTTGTGGCCTCTCCTGTTGCGGAGCACAGGCTCCGGACACGCAGGCCCAGCGGCCATGGCTCACGGGCCTAGCTGCTCCGCGGCATGTGGGATCTTCCCGGACCAGGCCACAAACCCGTGTCCCCTGCATCGGCAGGCAGACTCTCAACCACTGCGCCACCAGGGAAGCCCTAAATAACTAACTTTTATGGTTATGAATTATTTCAGAATGGAAATGCCTCAGGGAGATGTATTTTGTTTTAAGCCAGATTAGGCTGCTAACCAAATTTGGACCTATCCCTTCACTGTTGGTAAATGTGTTGTGGTACTAATATGGACAAATACAAACAGTTGTTATATTCTGCACTCTTGAATGTCAGTGAAGGCACAGCTTTGGTGAGGGGTGGGGAGAGAGACATATAGGCACAAATGATCACCTTTTTGCATTGGAATTAGCATTCTTCAGTCCTGGAACTAAGAAAAACAAATAATAAAGTCACACTGCTAGCTATACATACTTTACACTAACCCTAATTAGACTTGATAGTACTCTGGACTTGCATGTAGAATGATAGAGACAGGGAGTGTGGGTGTGGGGAGCTGAAAAGATGAAACAGGGAAATATGTAGAGGAGATTAATAAATACTCTAGGATTTTGATTTTTAATTTGTAGAATTAACTTTTTTTCTCTCAAGTCTTGAATTTATGGTTGTAATTGGAATTAATTTAAGCAGTTACCAAAATAATGGAATAAATCATTTAAGATTGAGTATCTTGTTTGTTATTGAGTATATTGATTAGCTCTAAGTAGGTCATCATGGAGTTTATAAATCTTAATGCCTTGTCACTTGTAAATATGCTTGATACTAAAAAAAAAAAAACATTTCTCCTTGCTTTTATTTTTCTTTGGTCTCTAAGATTAATGGGCAAAGCATGAACTTCATTATGAATTTCTCCTATAATTTTTATTTACAGTTTACTTTCTTAAGACTCATTTCAGATTACAGAGGTCATGTTCTATCTGTAAACTCCTGTGGAAGAACTTAAAATGAATAAGTTGATGTTCTCGGATTTAATATTTTGAGAGGTATTTGACTGAAATTAATATATATTATTATGTTGGCTTCTGCTAATGTATTAGAAATTATTCTTCAAAGAGTCGAGTTGAACACCAAGCCCAGTGTCATTTGGTGAAGCTGGGGAGCGGCATATATACACAATCATTTATGAGACTGATGAGGCTGCTTGTCAGTTTTCTTTTTTTTTAAAATTTATTTTTTTTTTGCGGTACGCGGGCCTCTCACTGTTGTGGCCTCTCCTGTTGCGGAGCACAGGCTCTGGACACGCAGGCTTAGCGGCCATGGCTCACGGGCCCAGCCGCTCCGCGGCATGTGGAATCTTCCCGGACCGGGGCACGAAACCGTGTCCCCTGCATCGGCAGGCGGACTGTCAACCACTGCACCACTAGGGAAGCCCTAGTTTTCATTTATTTTAACTCGAATAAGCTCCAGGATCAACTTAATAAAAAAGGTAATGCTAGGCTTAGGATTTTAGCAAACATACTTTAGCGGATGTGTCATAATTTTTTAAAAGGAATGTGAGGATAGAAGTCAAAGATGTTGATTGTCTGGTGTACAACACAGTGCCTATAGTTAAAAATGTGGTGTTGTGCACTTTAAAATGTTGAGGATAAATCTCATGTTAAGTGCTCTTACAACAGAACAAAAAACAAAAGAATACAAGGAAATTTTTGGAGATTATAGATGTTTATAGTGCCTTAAGTGTGGTGATGTGTGTGCATATGTCCAAACTAACACATCAAACTATGTACATTAAATATGTGCAATTATATATATCAATTATACCTCAATAAAGCTAAAAAAAGATGATTATATTTTAAAGATATATTCTGGAGAAAGAAAAGAAGAAAATTAAACAGTTGAAGTCCCAAAGCATTCAGAGCTCTTGATGTAGCAGGTGAAAGGGAATGGCTCCATGATTCTGTTGATCAGTCTGTTGCATTCATGATGAGTACTTGATACTGATGATGATGATGGTGCTCTCAGCATCTCAGGCATATAAAATATACTCTTAAGAGTTTCTCATTAGAGATCTTTTCTTCTACTGAGGCTACTGATTCAAAGGAAAAAAAACTCTGTGAAGGCAATATACAAGTGAAAAACAATTTATGACAGAAGAAGTAAAAGAGGAGGAGGAAGAGAGGTGGCAAAAGTGGGTAGTACTGCTAGAGGAAACGTGAGAGGAAGGAAAATGAGGGGGAGTGAATGGGATTCAAAAAAGAGATTTTTCTCCATTTGCTCAGGCTTCAACCATCTGAGGCTTGGCTTTATTCTCTTTCCTTCCATCCTGTCTTCTATCCTCCAGCTATTAAAAATCTTACTCTAGGGCTTCCCTGGTGGTGCAGTGGTTGAGAGTCCGCCTGCCGATGCAGGGGACACCGGTTCATGCCCCGGTCCGGGAAGATCCCACATGCCGTGGAGCGGCTGGGCCCGTGAGCCATGGCCGCTGAGCCTGCGCGTCCGGAGCCTGTGCTCTGCAACGGGAGAGGCCACAACAGTGAGAGGCCCGCGTACCGCAAAAAAAAAAAACAAAAAAAAAAAACCTTCTCTAATTGTGGTTTTGATCCAGTTCCTTCAGCCTTTTACCTTTTCCATCTGTAGGTATTCTAGGTTCATATGGCCACCACAACTGTTACTGGTCTTCTTAATTCTCCTTGCACTGTTAGTAGCATTTGCTGAAGCTTTCCTTGAATATTCAGATCCTTCCACTTAATTCAGCAGATTCACTGTCAATGATAATTTGCTGTCGCTTTATACCAGACAGTGTTGTTCTAGGCTCTGGAGATAAAATAGTTGAGATGAAGTCTCGATCCTCATGGAGCATACATTACAACAGATGAATAAATATATATTTGATTTGCTGTGGGAAAAAAAGCAGATTAAAGGGATAGAGAAAAACACAGTATACTACTTTAGAAAGGGCAGTCAAGGAAGTTTTCTCTGTAGAGGTGATATTTGAGCATAAATCTGAAGTGAGGGAGCAAACCATATGAGTTTCGGGGAAGTCTGTAACTGGAAGTGGGAGGAGTCAAGTGCAAAGGCTTGTGTTTGTTGTATTCAAGGATCAGTAAGAAGCACAGTGGGTGGAGGGGGAGAGTGATAGGAAATGAAGTTAAGAGTTAGGCAGAGGCAAATCATGAAAAGGCTGATAGGCCACAGTAGTTCTTGGATTTTATTCTAAGTGTGATGGCAAGTCATTACTCTTAGAGGGTTGAGAGCAGGGAGGCAATGTGGACTCACTTCACTTGAGGAATATTTTCTCAGATGAAAGTAGAGATGCAAGGTATCAGGAGAATTTTTAGGTACTTATCCAGCTGCATTTATTAATATAAATACTTCAGTAGGAATGGGAAGTGGTTTTTCAGGGATAGCCTGCACTGGATAACACTACTCAAGGTCTGTTTTACCTTTGGAAGAGTACTACAGTACCATGATGGAGTAGGGGACTATTTTCCTAGAAAGATTTTATTGATTAGTACTTTCAGAGGCCAGTCGAAGTGAAGTCAGTGGTGGCTAATTCAGTAAATATTTCTGTGGGCTTTGTTATATTTCAGACACTGTTCTAGATGCTCTTGCAAATGTTAGGCTGTGCAGGTATTTGTCCCCATTTTACAGAGAAGAAAACTGAAGCTCAGAGTTCCTCTTATGTCACAGCTGCTGTAAGTACTTGATTAATTATCTGAATATTCTCACTAAGGTAGACTCTTTGCCTGAATTACTTGGGTAATTGCAACAGTGTAGATCTGAGTATTAATCATGTTTAATCAGGCAGTGTGCTATTAAATTTCTAAGACTGTATTAAAGGGGTAATTAAAAGACTTGTCTTCTATTTTTAAATACATACTTTCTAATTGTTTTCTGGAAATTAAAGGACTATGTGGTCATTTTAGAAAAATTGGAAAATACAGTTTTTACACACACACACACACACATACACATTGTGACAACCTCTCTGCTTCCTCCTTGTTAATGCCTCAGACTAACACTTTAACCAGTGTAAACCAATGGATTCTGCTCATATCGTTATTGTATTTATTTAAATAGTTGCAGAATGAGTAAGTTTTGCTCACTTGGTTCAGTGTTACCAGTCATTTAGACTTGCTCTGTGACAGTTTATTACTTGCAAATGAGTTTCGGAAACTTAATATATTTGTTTGATAACTCAGTATGTCTAGTAAAGTTATTTCAAAGGTCATCTGAAGGGCGAAGTTCTATAGTACATTGAGTAGTAGTTTTTCAAAGTCTTATGCTCTGGTGGCCTATCTGTAGGGCCTAATACCAAATCCAGTATTTATTTGGCATAACTCATCTAAAGAAAGTAAACAAAATAAAATGCTCCCTTCTTTTGATAACTTTCTTGCTTATAGCTGACTGTAGACATACATCTCAGTTTACAATGTCAGATATTCAAGGAATATACTTTTTGTAATTATTTTGTAGCTCAGTTTCTATCTTGAGCCCCTATTCTGCCTAGGTGGCTGAAATTTTACTGTAAATTAGAGCTATCCTACCTTTCCATGCTCTGCTAATTCTTGGGTTGGGATGGTGGGTCCTACTAGATATCTTCACCTTTCCACAGTGGTGGCATCTGTAGAAATGTTTCTCCTTCATTTTGTTTCTGAAGTTAGCCAGTCATCACAGGTTACTGCTGACTTATTCCTCATTCCCATCCACAAGGTTTTAGCTCGTAAACTAAAACCTTTCTGCAACTTCCATGCTATTAATAAAGTTGTAATCTTTCTGTGATCCCCACACTCCACTAACATTTGGAGAATTCTCTGATACTGCCACTTGTCTAAGTCTTTCTGGGTCTGTAGGGCCTGGGAAATTCTATGAGGCTAATACCATTTTTGCCCATCACATTATCCATCCAGTTCGGTGGGATCTTCTTGCCTTCTTGAGTGCGTACCTAAGAAATGGGGCGCAGATTGCCTCTATTCTCTTGTAAGAACAATGTCTGTATTCATTGTCGCTTTGACTTTTATTTTCCCCATTGCAGGGAATTTCGATCAAGTCTGGAAGGTGAGGAAGTCTTATGGTTTTTTGTTTATTTTTTGTCTTTAAGGTGTTCTAAATCTGTCTTCTGTGCCAGATGTTGCAAATCCAGTGCCTGAATTTGACTCACAGCAATGCCTTTTGCTTGGGAATTATTTCAAAAATTTGGAAAATTCATATAAAAATCTGAATCTCCAGATTTCTTTTGGGGAAAATGATCTAGCAACACTGGACCCACATTTTCATATGGTAAAAATCAGCTGGAGTTCCATAGTGGCTCCTTACAGGATTTGCTCACTCCAGTCTCCACATTCCCTTTTGTTTTGTATTATTCACCTTCCTAGCTTTGGTAAGCATATGTTCTAAGTCCTTTCCATTATTCTCAAGGTCCAGGATTTTGAAATTCATAGGTCAGAAAAAAGACTCCTTGTTTCTGCTTTCTGCTGTCACTGCTTTCCCTGAGGTAAGTTGAGCCTATCTACTGCTTGAATGGAGGAAGACTAAGAATGATAGGGGAAAAAATTTGGCCAGTATTTTAAAAATGTTAAGCCACTGCAAGATACTATCAGAATTTTATTTTACTAATTTAAAAATGTTTTGTCAAGTTGATTTTTAAAATTCAGCTTTATTGAGGTATAAATTACAGAAGATAAAGTTTACCAATTTTAAATGTATAATTCAGACTGTTTTCCAAAGTGATTGTATCATTTTACATTTTACACGTATGAAAGTGTAGTTGCTGCACAGCCCTGTTATCCTTGGTGTTATTAATGTTTTAATTTTAATTACTCTAGTGGGTACATTGTATCTAGTCATGTCTTATTGTGCTTTTTTAAAATTGAGGTATAGTTGCTGTACCTACTATATAAGTTTCAGGTGTGCAACATAGAGATTCACAATTTTTAAAGGTTATACTCCATTTATAGTTATTATAAAATATTGGCTATATTCCCTGTACTGTACAAATATATCCTTGTAGCTTATTTATTTTATACATAGTAGTTTGTTTCTCTTAATTCCCTATCTGTATCTTGTCCTTCCCCACTTTGCTCTGCCTCTGGTAACCACTAGTTTGTTCTCTATATCATGAGCCTGTTTCTTCTTTGTTATATTCACTTGTTTGTTTTACTGTTTTTAGATATCATCTATAAGTGATATACAGTATTTGTCTTTCTCTGACTTATTTCACTAAACATAATACATTCCAAGTCCATCCGTGTTGTTGCAAATGGCAAAATTTCATTCTTTACATGATTAGTATTCCATTGTATTATATACCACATCTTCTTTATCCATTCATCTGTCAGTGGAGACTTAGGTTGCTTCCATGTCTTGACTATTGTAAATAATGCTGCTATGAACATTGGGGTGCAGATATCTTTTCAAATGAGTGTTTTTGTTTTCATTGGATATATACCCAGGAGTGGAATTGCTGGATCATATGTTAGTTCTATTTTTAGTTTTTTGAGGCACCTCCTTACTGAGCCTTTCCCACAGTGACTGTACCAGTTTACATTCACCAGTAGCATACAAGGGTTCCCTTTTCTCCACATCCTCACCAACATTTATTATTTGTGGTCTTTTTGATGATAGCCAGTCTGACTGATGTGAGGTAATATCTCATTGTGGTTTTGATTTCAATTTCTCTGATGATTAGTGATGTTGAGCATCTTTTCATGTGCCTGTTGGCCATCTGTATGTCTTCTTTGGAGATATGTCTATTCAGGTCTTCTGCTTCTCTTATAATCAGGTTTTTTTTTTATTGAGTTTTGTGAGCTGTTTGCATATTTTGGAAATTAAGCCCTTGTCAGTTGCATTGTTTGCAGATATTTTCTCCCATTCTGTAGGTTGTCTTTTCGTTTGGTTTATGGTTTCCTTTGCTGTGCAGAAGCTTATAAGTTTGATTAGGCCCCATTAGGCCCCATTTGTTTGTTTATTTTTTAAAATTTATTTTATTGAAGTATAGTTGATTTATAATGTGTTAATTTCTGCCCATTTGTTTATTTTTGCTTTTATTTCTTCTGCCTTGGGAGATCTAAGAATGTTTTGCTATGATTTATGTCAGAGAATGTTTTGCCTATGTTCTTTACTAGGAGTTTTTTGGTGTCCTGTCTTATATTTAAGTCTTTAAGCCATTTTGAGTTGATTTTTGTGTATGCTGTGAAGGAGTGTTCTAACTTCTTTGATTTACATGTGGCTGTCCAGCTTTCCCAGCATGTGTGATGAAGAGACTGTCTTTTTTTCATTATATTTTCTTGCCTAATTTGTTGAAGATTAATTGACCGTACGTGTGTGGGTTTATTTCTGGGCTCTCAATTCAGTTCCATTGATCTTTATGTCTGTTTTTGCACCAGTACCACACTGGGTTTTTATTTTTTTTCTGGCTGTGTTTTTGGTCTTCGTTGCTGCATGCAGGCTTTCTCTAGTTGCAGCGAGTGGGGGCTATTCTTTGTTGCATTGCATGGGCTTCTCATTGCAGTGGCTTCTCGTTGCAGAGCATGGGCTCTAAGGGTGCGGGCTTCAGTAGTTGTGGTGCGTACCACACTGTTTTGATTACTGTAGCTTGTAGTATTGTTTGAAGTTCTAAGGGTTACGCCTCCAGCTTTGTTTTTCTCCTCAGTATTGCTTTGGCAGTTCTGGGTCTTTTGTGGTTCCATATAAATTTTGGGATTGTTTGTTCTAGTTCTGTGAAAAACGTCATGGGTAATTTGGTAAGGATCACATTGAGTCTGTGGATTGCTTTGGGTAGTATGGCCATTTAACTATATTAGTTCTTCCAATCCAAGCACATGGGCTATCTTTCCATTTCCTTGAATCATCTTCATTTTCCTTTATCAGTGTTTTATAGTTCTCATTGTATATGTCTTTCACCTTCTAGGTCAGGCTTATTACTAGGGTTTTTGTTTTTTTTTTGATGTGATTTTAAATGGGATTTTTTTTTTACTTTCCCTTTCTGATAGTTCATTGTTAGTGTAAAGAAAGAAATGCAAACTATTTCTGTATGTTAATCTTGTATCCTGCTACCTTGCTGAATTCATTTATCAGTTCTAATAGTTTTTGTGTGAAGTCTTTAGGGTTTTCTTTTTTTTTTATTTTATTTTTTAATTTATTTAATTTATTTTTTTAACATCTTTATTGGGGTATAATTGCTTTACAATGGTGTGTTATTTTCTGCTTTATAACAAAGCGAATCAGTTATACATATACATATGTTCGCATATCTCTTCCCTCTTGCATCTCCCTCCCTCCCACCCTCCCTATCCCACCCCTCCAGGCGGTCACAAAGCACCGAGCCGATATCCCTGTGCCATGCGGCTGCTTCCCACTAGCTATCTATCTCACGTTTGTTAGTGTGTATATGTCCATGACTCTCTCTCGCCCTGTCACAGCTCACCTTTCCCCCTCCCCATATTCCTCAAGTCCATTCTCCAGTAGGTCTGTGTCTTTATTCCTGTCTTACCCCTAGGTTCTTCATGACATTTTTTTTCTTCTTAAATTCCATATATATGTGTTAGCATACAGTATTTGTCTTTTTCTTTCTGACTTACTTCACTCTGTATGACAGACTCTAGGTCTATCCACCTCATTGCAAATAGCTCAATTTCGTTTCTTTTTACGGCTGAGTAATATTCCATTGTATATATGTGCCACATCTTCTTTATCCATTCGTCTGATGATGGGCGCTTAGGTTGTTTCCATGTCCTGGCTATTGTAAATAGAGCTGCAATGAACATTTTGGTACATGACTCTTTTTGAATTATGGTTTTCTCAGGGTATATGACCAGTAGTGGGATTGCTGGGTCATATGGTAGTTCTATTTATAATTTTTTAAGTAAACTTCATACTGTTCTCCATAGTGGCTGAACCAATTCACATTCCCACCAGCAGTGCAAGAGTGTTCCCTTTTCTCCACACCCTCTCCAGCATTTATTGTTTCTAGATTTTTTGATGATGGCCATTCTGACTGGTGTGAGATGATATCTCATTGTACTTTTGATTTGCATTTCTCTAATGATTAATGATGTTGCTCATTCTTTCATGTGTTTGTTGGCAGTCTGTATATCTTCTTTGGAGAAATGTCTATTTAGGTCTTCTGCCCATTTTTGGATTGGGTTGTTTGTTTGCCCTTGGGATTTGATGATCTGCTAATAACCTCAAAAACTTAGAAAGTAGTGTGGTTGCAGGTTATTTATGACACACTATGGAACTGGCCTCTGATTATGACTTTTGCCCACTTTAGTCTAAATAAGTCCTCTCCAGTAGAAATAAAATGTGAGCCACTTGTGTAATTTAAAATTTTTTTGTAGCCACATTAAACAAAGTAAAAAGAAACAGGTGAATTTAATAAAATTTTATTTAATCCAATATGTTAAAATATTATTTCAATATAGAATCAACATAAAGTTGTGAGATATTTTACATTTTTTCATACTAAACTTTGAAATCTAATGTGTTTCTTACACTTATGTGTGTCTCAATTTGGACTAGATATATTACAAGTGCTCAATAGCCACATGTAGCTACTGGCTACCATATTGGACAGCTCAGGTCTAGACCTCAAGAACAAGAA